>NW_021604631.1:1034511-1101799 GCF_004785775.1 Grammomys surdaster
GTGTTCCACAGTCTAGTCTGTGGGGTCTAGGTTACTGAGCCTGCTTTGCCATTAGTCTATGTAATACTCTTTTTATCCTCACAGAAAAAGGTGACATTGCCCTATTTGTCCCTAGGTCCATCAGCTGTTTCGTGTTGTTTCTACCATTTTATTATCCACTATCTGAGGGGAAGAGCTTGCTGCTCTGTATTTGGGGTTCGGTCCCTTTTCCCTCCTTTTGTGTTTTTCTAAGAATTAAATCATTATCTGTGTGAAACGAAGCTCCCATTTGTGCTTTTGATTTTATGTTCTCCCCAAACTTTCAGCACCCTGCTCTGTGATTTTCCTTTGTTCAACCCAACCTTCTGTATTTGCATATATTTATTTTCTATATTTTTTCTACTATCTGCTTGCTCATTCTCTGCATACCCTAAAGAGACATTCCTTTCACCTACAATCTGATAAGACACTGCCTTCTTTTCTATACCAAGTTTATCTGAAAAGTTGACAGGGCTCCTTCTTGCCATTTTATTACCCACTGATTCTAATCTGTCTTGGAACATTTCTGTGCAAATTTTAGTCCTGGCTGTATTTGAATAGAAGTTGCTATGAAATCTACTGATTCATGGCAACCTTTGTGATAGTTTCTGATTTAATTGGTCAGCAATAAGCATCTGATGATCATTTTCAACTCATTCAGAGAATTACGATGTGCAACTTGGGCGGAAGGAACCTCTGTGCCCTAGCTGTTCATTCCCTTTTGACATCCAGGTTCTCGGGCATTGTGGAGACCTGCTCCTTACCCTCATAAGTGCTCACAGTGGAAACCAGTTTTATTTTCCTCTTTCCCTTTCTCAATGCCTGCTTTCACTGTTCTCTCTTTGTGCCCCTTCTTTTCCTCTTCCTGAGTTACTATCTGCCCAAATAACAATCAGTCATCACATTTATATAATCTAAACCAGTGATCATATTTTCTTGTTTAAATTCTATCAATCTGATTTCTGTCCCACAGTCACTGTCACCATTCCAAACTGCCCTGTAGACACTCTTCCTTCCTGTGCCATTGATAGCTGTGTCAAGAAGAGTGTTATTTTTCCACAACTTTCCCTGCTAGCTTCTGCTTTTCCAGTGGTCTATACTGTATCCATCATACTTACCTTCAACTTTATCTTCCTTTTTCTCACTACCAGTTATTACCTCCATCCTGTACGTCCTATGTTAGAAATTACTTCTTAATTTGTTATTCCTTTCCTATTTCCACAGTCATTAATCTTTTTCTGAATGTGTATGGACAATTGTAATAAGTTCCTAGCTGGTCCTTACTGGATCCTATTGTAGTATTGCTTTCCAGGCACAGATCCAATCTTTTCACTATCATTTAAAACCTTCCAAGTCTCTTCACTGACCATAACAAAATATAAACATTTACCATGAAATTCAAGACTCCTGCCAGCATTTGCACTTCAAACCCATCATTCTTCCACAGTCTCCATATTGCTTCTAAATGGGGCTGCTGGCAGTTGTTCCACAGCCCCTTGTCTTATGACCTAATTTTTTTCTCAAGATCGTAGGCAGGCAGGTTTCTGTCATACATGTCCTAGCTTATAGACACCCCTCTTATATTATTACTTCTAAATTCAGCATGGAACTACTAGCTTGAGGTTTCTACTTGCTTGTATCTCACATAACTCTTGTGTATGTATGTATTAAAAGATGGCTGTATCTGATTGTGATTCTGACACTGTGTTACAGCTTTGCTTGTGATCTGGAGAGGCGTGTGTGTGTGTGTGTGTGTGTGTGTGTGTATGTGTGTATGTGTGTGTGTGTGTGTGTGTGTGTGGTGTCTATTCTGGGATATCTAATATTTGAATTTAGTGACAAAATGAATGTTCTAGAAAGTTGAATCCATTTACTCTTGGGTTTTTGTTATTGTTTGTTTTGGGGTGTTTTGTTTTGCTTTGTTTTGCTTGCTTTCATTCAGTGTCCCTCAATTTTCAATTCCAAATTGTCCTCCTGCTACATTGAAAGAAATGTAATTTCTCATCGGTAGCAAACAACAGTGCCAATATATGCAAGAGTGTTGATGATTCACTTATAATGCCAACAGACACAAAAGGGTTGAGAAATTAGATGTAGAGCATCATTACCTTTCTGGTAGGCGTTGCTGGAAATGGCATAGTACTTAATACCACATTTTCAGAGAGGAAGAAAATCCCTTTAGGAGAGTGAGCTCTGCATGAGAGTCTGGATAATGGATAACTTCTTACTGTCAGTGCTGCCTTCCACAGGGCATTCTTTGGAATGAACCATCATTGCAGTTAGTTAGAGGCTGTATTGTACTTCTTCTTCTCTTTTGATGAGATGAGACTAGACTTTGTTTTTAGTTACATATACATTATTTTTAGAGAACATGGTTTAAACTGTTTGTTAAAGTAATAATTATTAGGAATTCTCTGAACTATTAGCTTCTTCCCATTTAAAGATGATGTTATTAACAGCTTTCAGGGTTGTTGGTTGTTGGGTAAGGAGCCTGAGTAGTACCATGTGAGCCAGCATGCCTGGAAATTCCCTTGTAGGGACAATATCCCAACTTTGTCTCCTTGGCGTTGGGATTGTTTTATTTTCAGGTAACTGAAATGAATATGCTCTAGATGTATTTTGGGTTTTATGGAGAAGGCATTTGATAAAACAGTTGGTTGCATTGATAGTTTGTAGTAGTGGAAGAGGAGGAAACTAACTAGTCCAAGGGAG
The DNA here is from genome assembly GCF_004785775.1 of Grammomys surdaster. NCBI lineage: Eukaryota > Metazoa > Chordata > Mammalia > Rodentia > Muridae > Grammomys > Grammomys surdaster. The sequence continues at coordinate 1,037,242 of NW_021604631.1, forward strand.
ATTGAAGGAGAACTGAGATCCAAAAGTGTAAAATGAGCTGTGAAGTGTAATATAAATGCAAATTCCTTCCATGGTCTAAGACCTGACACTCCCACCTCTGCTGCCTTCCTCATCATACCTACTCCAGTAAAAGAATGTACTTTTCCCTACAGGGCAAAAAAGAATTCTGCTGAACGGCCAGGCTTGTGCTTTCTCAATTCTTCAACTTTACTTTCTTTCTGGGTTCCTTGAATATTAAATGTAAAGTATTCTACTGCTACCTTGAAAGAAATGGTATTTCTCAGCAGTTCTAAACAATGGTATCAATGTATTTGAGCCTGTTATTGACTCCTTTATAATATTACCTGGTATATGAAAGTTAGAATCATGCATGGACATGTGTGTACACAATGTGAGGTTTATCATGATAGCCTTATCTTAGTCAGCTATAGAATCAGGTCAAACAATTTCTGTAAGCTTGCTCATAATGAAGCATGCCAGAGCCTGGACTCTGTGGGTCAGGCCCCCAGGAAGGAGACAGTGATAGAAGTTAGTGAGAACAAGATGATCTGGGGACTGAGAGCAAGAATTTGTGTTTTTACTTACTGTCTCCACCCCTGGTGCTATGAGTGCAGCAGAAACGGATAACCCCATCAGAGCGCTAGACATACATATGGCTGAGGAGTCATTCTTGGAAAATCAGAGCAGATACAAGAGTGACAGCAGCCGACCAAGATGCTAAGACACAGTTGGTGGCAACATCAAAGTGCCCCACTGCCACCTACAGATGTCAGTATCCCTCCTATGCCATTCTAACTGTTAACACATAGGGAAGGCTCCTGTCCTGCCTAACTTTAAACCCATGGGGAAGCAGTGAAAGCACCTTATTCTAACCCAGTTGTCCACCACAAGCTCCTATAACAACAAAGCTGTATTAGTCAGGGTTCTGTAGAGTCACAGAACTTACGCAATGTCTCTATGTATTAAGGGAATTTATTGTGAGGACTTACAGTCTGCAGTCCAACTACCCCAACAATGGGCAGCTATGATTGGGAAGTCCAAGAATCTAGTAGTTGCTCAGTTGTTGTTTCACCCTGTCTTCTGTGTAAACTGGAATCCTGAAGAGATAGATTCCAACAGAAGTGCTGGCAAGTAAGTACAAGCAGGGGAAGAAAAGTGAATCCTCCTTCTTATGTAGGCCTCCAGCAGAGGGTGTGTCCCAGATTAAAGGTGTGTACAACCACAACTGGATCAGGAACTTGCTTTGTCTCAGGCTGACCTTCAACTCAGCGATCTGCTTGTCTTAGTCTCCAGGAATTAAAGGCCTCTACTACCTTTCCAGGGCCTAAGCTTTTCATAACCAATATGTCTCAAGATCTCCATGTCAAAATCCAGATTAGACGCCTGTATCTTGCAGCTTCAAGATCAGGATCACAGGTGTGCCCTCAATTTCTAGATTGTAGTTTATTCCAGATATAGTCCAGTTGACAACCAGAAATAGCCATCACAAAAGCCTTCTATATAATTAATTTTTTTATTCAAAAAGATAATATTCTATAGACCAAACTTGCTCAATATCCTCAAAACACAGGAACTACCAAATTGTAACTATTTGAGTGTGTGTGTGTGTGTGTGATATTGCCGTGGGTTCTTTAGCATGGCTTATTGTATTTAGTGGTAAGGAATTCTAATAAGCAGTGGTGATAACAAATACATGAAGATGTTAGGGTAAATTCCTTTAAAGTTTCATAATCAATTTCTGAAATTGATTCTATGGTCATAATTCATATTATAATATAGTCTGATCCAATGAATTATCTCTGGCAAGCAGAGAAGCACTGTAAGAGTATTATTAGGCAATAATCCTTGCTACCCTTATAATTGAATGAAGTGAGTGCTTCTGAGGATAGAATGCTAGACCCTGACATGAGGGTATTAATATGCATTCCCTTTTCACTGCAGGTAGTTAAGTAGGCATATGACCCTTTGAAAACTCTAGGATCATGAACTTTAAAGTTACCCGTACATACTATAAAGGAGAGTCTGTGTGGTTATTAGCTTTTGCATTAATAGCAGGCCTTGGCCCTTAAACTTTACATTCTTGATTCATTTTTACCTGCCAGAGAAGTGACCAGAATACATCATCAGTGTTGTTCACTGTCATCAGAACAGTGCCACTGTGAGAGTCTTTATTGACGAACACAATCTCTGCAAATATTCCAACCCTGCTGGGAACTTTCAAGGCTTGCTTATTGTCTGTGATCAGATATGATTTACCTTTCTTCCTGTAATAAATAATATAAAACAAAAGGAAAAAACATGTTTTATCCAATCACTTTTCCCCTGACAATTATTTTCCTTTCTGAGTAAAACTTTAGCAAATCTCTTTTCTCACTCTCCTGTATACCTGCCTATACTCCCTATCTGCAGAGGTTTTATTTTACTTATGTCCCTGTCAGATTGTAGATACTAGTTACCTTAATACCAATCATCTTGTTAGTTAAGTTAGTTAGGTAGTTAGTTGTTAGTTAGTTAGTTAAGTAAGCACATACCTCTGTGTTAAGATTGAAGGAATGAAGACATGGAATTGAAGGCGCACAGCTGCACCCCTGGCTGCCTGCCTGCATCCATACCCACCCTTCCTCCCAGCCCTCACTTTGTAACATGGTTGAGGGTACACTCCTAGCACAGTGACATGCTTGGGGAAGGGTCTTGGTTCTTTTTAACCCTCAAGTCTCTTCATGATTTACTTTATAGTTGCATTAGCACTTAAGCTTGCGGCAGTAGTGGTGAGAAACGTGAAAAATAATACAGCTCTGGTCAACACCTGTGAGGAAAAGTCTGCTAAGGCCCTTTCAAGACAGGCCCTTTGTGTCTGATTAAAAGATACCATGAAGAATTAGTCCAGGTTGTTCCCATCAACGTTGTCATTTGTACATGTGCTGAGTAAACTGTGACATCCATTTTGCAGTCTGAGGGGGACAAGCCTCTGGTGATAACAGAAATGTTGAAAGACCCAGAGATTGTTAGCAACAAGGCAAGTAATTCTGAAATGGCCCTCCCTTTGGAATCCTTCACATTCACTCAGCCTGTGGTTTATACTGACTTAGTACTGAGAAAGCTTTATAAATCCTTATCATGTGTCTTTGTAGGCATGTTCAAGTATCTTCTTGCTATAGTGTTTAATGGGAGTAGGAGAGGAGGAGGAATATAGAGTGAAAAAGGAGAGATAGATAATATTAAGGATATGTTATTAAAATGCATAGGGAAACATTTTATAAGTTTACTTTAAAGTAAATATAACACACCTTTTTAATGAAGTCATACCATACAGTGTAATAATGCTCCCTCAAGAGCCATAGATTCTCTAAGAAAAATTCGAGTGTCAGTTCTTGGTCAACAAAGTCCAAGAGAATCCTCAAATAATACAGACTATTGCCATTGCCCTTGGTTTCCTCCCAGGACTTGAAAGTTAGTCCTTATTGCTGTAGATACCACACACTGTGGATATAGGAAGGGAAAGATGGAGCTGGAACTGACCTACAGTTCTTCATCCTAAGGACTGACTCTCATAGTGCCAGAAGATACTATGTAAGTTGCCAAGGCAAGAAAGCAACCAGTAGTCCTACCCACCTGGGAACCGTGACATGTCTACTCTTATCAGTACTGGCTTGTCTCTCTCTTTCCCTTTGTGAGGTCTCAGTTGATGTAAACTTCCCAGGCCCTGTCTGTACCCATTGCTACAGCTTTCCTTCCCTCCTGACAGCCTTTTCAAATATTCATTAAGACAGCTTCAACATGACTGAAGAGTAAATTTTTTTTTCTTTCTTCAGCTGTCTTTACATCTTGTTCTTATATAATTGTGGTTCTTATCATGGTTACTTGTTTTTCTGCATTAGACCTTTTTAAAAAGAAAACTCAAATTATACCTGCCTTTGCATTGGCCATCTGAGACATTACAGCATCCTAGAATAGTTTCCTCAACTACTTGGAAGGAGCACTAATTGTGTTAATCAAGCCTTGTGCAGAGCACAGTATTATCTTTCCAATTCTAGTCGTGTAAAGTCCTAGGATGGTCTCTAACTTCTGAACCTTAAGTATTATGCCAGCTACTTCAAACATTATTTCACTAAATCCTATTTGAAATCTGTATCATGAACACCTATAGCATTATTTGATGCAATTCTAATTAGTTATTCACACTGTGGTATGAGTTTGTTTCTCAGTCCCTTCCAGTGAATTGTGATTGCTGATCTGATGGGTGATATCCTTATGTCTGTGATTTGGGGACTATATTGATTCCCTCGGATATTGTGAAAGTATTTTAATATAATTCAGTTTATTATTTATTAAATGTCCATACTGTGTATAGAACTGTCTATACTTCATAATGGAGGCATTTTTGTCATTCCTGTAGCTTTGCTGACATTTCAAGGTGCTTGATGTCCAGCTCTGTCTGTGCTGTGTCTGTCTCTAGCCTTCCATTTTTCTTAATGTTTTTGTCTAATGTTTCTTATTCACAGTTTTCTTTTCTATCCATTCCTTTAGGCTTCATCCATGCTTACTTTTTGCTTAATTAACAGTTTTCACAGCTGTATTTGAAGTCTATTAAGCATGGCTAATTGTTACTACTTGGTTTCTTCCCAAGGTTTCTGAAGAAGATAAAGTAAAACAGAATGTTTGAAGTAAAACACCTTGGTTCACTGGGGTCATCTTGACTCCTAGAAGACCTAGCATACAGCTTTATTACAGTGTGTTTTCTCATAGTGAGCCACACATGCTGTGATAGCAATTTAAGGTAGCAGACAAACAAAGTATCATTACTGCTTGAGAAAACTTAGATATATTTTAAATCATAAGTTCATACTACCTTATAAATATGATTTAAAAACAAATTATTTACCCTAAAGCAAGAAACCTTTGTTTTTCTCCAAGCCAAAACAAAAAAAAAAAGAAAAAGAAAGAAAAGAAAAGAGAGAAAAACTCAGAGTTATTAAAGCAGTTGTCAATGATACATGAATATTCAAATAAACTACCCAGTATTACTTCCTTGTTTGAGACTTAATCCAGAAGCATTGTTTTTTTTTGGGGGGGGGCGACTTTTGCCACTCAAAACAATGACCACTCATCCTGGAGTTATATAGACCTGGGAGTTTTGGTAGATAATGTGTGGAGAAATATGGGAAACATATTATTTTAAAATCAAAAGAGGAACAAAGATCATGGAGTACTTTTTCCTTTTCCCAGCTGCCCTCTGGTGGCAAAGACAAATCAGACAGCAGCCATGCTGAAGGAAGCTGCTTGCTGCTTAAGAGGGCCCAACCGGAGACTTGGCTGTGCATGTGTGAATCCAAAAAGGAGTGCCATGCAGTCTCCTAATTACATTCTGCTTCCCAGTGGCATCTGCTCTTATCATAGCTGCTCCAGGCTCCACCAGCTCAGTCAATACTCACATATTAGCAGGAGACAATCGATAGAAAAATTAAAAAGGAAAGTCAAGGTAATTAGGCTAAAGCTGCTGCTTATGAGTTTTCAATAATTGCTTTAGCTTCCTCTTGTTTCCTCATCTCTAGAAAAATAGGGCCTGATTGAAGCACTGGGTCGTGTTTGACTGAGGACATGTCAGAATTATACAAAGGCAGGCAGGAAATAAAATTAAGCTGTATTTGTTTTAGAGCAGTAAAGGGGCTTTGCATGATGGCACGGGAAGAATAGGCGCTGATTTAAATGTCCCCATTAGCAGCTGTGCCATTGTCAGTACCTGTTTCTGTCACCAGCTTCTGCACCACTAGCAGAAGCCTACTCAAAAGCACCATGACATGTCATGTATCCAAGCTCCAGACGGACACAGGAGGTGAATTTCTCCCAGAAAGAAGCATCCGGATCTCTCTGGAAATTTAATTCTACCTTTTATAAAAATATGAACTAACTCAAAATCTCCTAGTTGCTAGCCATTGTGTGCCATAGTTGAGCATTGTTCTCTGGGTACAATTGACATGGCTGCCAGCACACTTATGAACACATTATGAGTGAACCATATTTGCTAGGGTTGGGACGCAAGAAGGCACTTGTGTCCTCTAAACAGAGACACCCTGTGCCTTCTTGTTGCATGTTACCTGTGCCATCTACCTTACATGGGAAGGAAATATCAAAGGAACCCCTCCTTTGGGAGTGATAAATCTAAAAACGAAGGATGGTTTGGTTAGAGAGATATTTTATGTTTTATGTCCATTTACAGTCTGCATATGCACTACTTCTGTCAGCTTAAAGCACTTTATAAACTTTATAACCAAATTATGTACTTACATCATTTCATTCCTTGTTGATATATAGCTGTTAAACATCTGCCACATGCAGATTTCTTGGAGGAAAAAAATGTAAAAGAAAAATAGATCTTGGTAAATACACAGGAAATAATGAGATGAAAAGAATATGATATAGAGGTACTTATTGAGCACCTGCTATGTCTAAAGCACAGAAGAGCCCACTGGCAAAAAAAAAAAAAAAGGAAGGAAGGAAGGAAGGAAGGAAGGAAGGAAGAAAGAAAGAAAGAAAGAAAGAAAGAAAGGAACGAACCCTCATCACCTTCCCCAAGTGCCCTTCCCTTCCTCCCTCCCATTATGTCTGTTGACCAGAAGTGAGTGATAGCACCTGTGTTTGGGTCCAGGGCAGTCTGATTTTAAAGCTCTTAAGCCTTTTATTACATCGTCTGTTTTTAAACTCATTATTTTTTAAGGCTCTAGGGTTTGATGTGATGTATCAAACTACTCTTCTGGCAGAGAATCCAAATGTTCTTGCTAATAGAGATGCTATGGTGTGGGTGGAAAGGGTAGAAGAGGCCTATGGAGCCAGGCTTGCCAAGAGCTGTTGCAATGATTTGCCTCTGTCCCTTCACTACTACTTGAGCTTGTTTCTGTGAATCTGTTACATGGAGAACTTGTAGCAAAGGGACTCTGTCGTGATGGGCGACATGAGCCTGACATGTGCCAGGGCTTTGTAGAAGATTCCTGCTTCCCATACATTTGGTTGAAGTCTGGGAATTACAAGCCACACAACTCTTATCACCTTCCTCAGCCATCTTGGTCTCGGCTCTTGGTCCTTTTCATCCCTCTGGGAGTCAGCCCCCTGTCAAAGCACTTACACTCCACTGCCCTCTCTCTGGCCCCATTATGATGTCTTTTTTTTTTGGTAACTTCTGTTGTTTTTAAACAGAGCTTCCTATGTAGCCTATGTTAGATCTGTAACTTACAGTCCTGCTGCTGCAGCCTCCTTATTGCAGGTGTGTGCCACCGTGCCTAGCTTTGAGAAAACTTTATTGCTGTAATTCATTTAGTTTTGGTTGTGAAGGGTACATATGAGAGTCAGAAGAAAACGTTTAGAAGTTGTTTCTCATCTTGCACATCGTTAGTACAAATCTGTGCTGTGAATTCCTGCCCTGTGGCTCTGTAAACATCTCTGCCTTGACCATTCATTCATCTCCAGTGTGGGGATTAGGATTACGTATGGAGCCACAGCATGTGGCTTTTCATGAAATGGAACTCAGGCATATTTAACAAGTTCTTTTACCTGTGTGCTGTCTCCCCAATGTCCATGGAAAATAATGGAAAGTTATTTTTCTCTCCTTTCATTTAGTTATTTCAAAGAAGGTTCAACAATGCCCCCCTTTCCTCTAGTATTTATTGCTTCCACCATAACTCCAAATCCTTTGTCTTTAATTTTCTATAAAAATTTGGGTGCTAAATACAAAATAACTGCAGTAAATAGTATGCAACCCTTCTGGTGAATATATGTAATATGAATATAAAGTAATATATAAAGTAATATATAGTAATAAAGTAAATATATAGTAATAATTTTGACTCAAGTTTAACTGCCTGCTTTGACTTGCAGGTCTGCTGCATTTCTTTCTTTCTAACTTAAAACATTTCAGCTATGCCTTTAAATTACCTCTGTAGGCTGCAGTGAGTTATGCAAATTTACTGTGCAATTTTTATTTAATAGTAAGCATTAATAAATGTATGTCTATGAGGCATACATAATGATACAGAAATATGAATGAGAGAGCTTTATATGAAACAAAGATGTATACAGTGGCATGTGATCATAGGCATACAGACAGTTCAAATGTCTTAATGGCCCTGAATAGTGTCTGTAAGGTTGTGGTTTGTTATAGAACCATTCTCTCTTATTGCTGTCTTTTCTTACTATGAGGTACTTACCACAATGTACAATATTTTACTGGTTTGCTTACTGTTTTTGGTGGTCTCTTGTATGAAACACATTTTTTGGGGGGAGGCAGAGGCAGGTGGATTTCTGAGTTCAAGGCCAGCCTGGTCTACAGAGTGAGTTCCAGGAGAGCCAGGGCTACACAGAGAAACGCTGTCTCGAAAAACAAAACAAAAAAAAGAAACACATTTTTATGTGAAAGGCTATATGTTGGCAAATAGCATTGTGTATCCTTTTAGTAAGCATTTGCTGAAATAAATATGTTTACTTTTTTCTTTTTTCTGTCTTCCATTGACATTAACAGAATAGAAGGGATGGGGAGCACTGTTTTGTAAGCACTGCTTTAGCCTTATTGAAGGCAAAGTACTGCATTTAGTTCAAGGTCAGGCATCAAATAAGAAGGGTCCCTCACATTAGATATTTGCTTGATGTGACCTTTCTAATGCATAATATGGTTTTGGGGTGTGTGTGTATTTAATCCATTTAGTAAAATGGGTAGGTTAATTTCTCACACTTTAGCATATGAAAGGCCTTCTCTTTTGGTTATGGGAACTAAGTTCCATGATACATGGAAACCTTTAGGTATTTTTTAGTTAAATTTTTCCTTCAAACATCATGGAAAGTAACAATGTATTATTCTGGCACTTAATTCCAAAAAGTGTAGCCTGGCTAATGAATTTAACAGTGCCTTTAGTGATTAATTCAGCATCAATTCTCCCAATCCACATTCTATACTAGTATATTATCAGCTTACCTTAGCAACAAAGTATCTCCTCAAAGACTCCATTATTTGTCCTTCAGCCAATTGATTCTCTGCCGGAAGACCTACTTTCCAGAAAAGCTTGGCCTCAGCACTATGAGGTGCACACAGTGCTCTGGTAGCTCTGTCACTCAGTGCTCATTTTTATGAGAAAGCCTCAATGCAACAGACTTGTAACAACCCCACAAGCTCTCACAGGGAAGACTCAAACAGAATGCAGAAGCCTTTTCATCTGGTGCTGGAAAATTTCAAAGTCGTAGAGATGAACCCATCTTTCCACATGGTCCTTCATTCAACTGCCACACTGGCAGCAAGAAATTTTATCATATGCTTACAAGTCAATACAGAGTTTTCTTTTTCCTTAAGAGACTCTTCCTGAAGGCCTTTGAAGAAAGCAAACGCAAGGGAGATGAGAGAAAGAAGGTAAATTAAGAAAAGATAAAGATTCAGAAGCAGGTCAGGTTTACCCTGGAGGCATCTGCTTGAGGTGTGCCATAACCACGTGCCTTGAGCATCACTCAGAGAGGAATGCTCAGTGATAAGCATGCGCAGGCTCTCCCTGTGGCATCTTGTTGCTCCAAAGCCCTTATGTCAGATTTATTCCAAGTACTGGCGATTCCATTTTGTGAAACACTGTTATTACTTTATATTAAGCCCCATTAACTTATTTTTACATAAGATGGGAGTATATTGCAGTGAACACACCTGAAAGCAGTCATTTCTGTAAGTAGTATCCAGAATAAGGACAACCACATGCCCAGTGGAGGAAAAGGTACACACTGTGCTGCTCTAACAGCAGGGTAAATGTGGTGGCTACTAACAGAAATACTTTATTTTCATATAGGAAACTCATTTAGCATATTTAATGTGTAAGAATCCAGCAGGATTCATGTTTTAATCATTTCATTTAAAAAAAACAACAGAGATATACTCAGAAATTGGCATTCTGTGAAAATCAAACAAAATAATTTATGAATTGGCTTTGAAATTTACATGTATTGTACTGTATGTTGGTAATATTCTTATGTTCAGGTTACCGTGGTAAAAAGTAAGGTCGATTTGAGCTGCTTAGGTCAACTGAGCATAAACTTGACTCCTCTATAGCTCCATACTCCCCTGCCCTCAGACTTAATATAACTGTTACTACTCTGAGGCACTGTTTTACATCTGTATGATTCAGGAAAAAAAAAGCCAGTAAGGTAAAATACTAATTATTTTCTTGCATATCAGCTACTACCACATAATTGCAACATCTAAACTCTGATTGAAAATTGGCTCTCTCTGATTTAGAATGTCTCATTAACCATTTACTCCTTGGCCTCCTACAGAAGAACCTATAATGTCTGAAACCCAGAGACCAGTAGATTTTCTCTTCCTATGAGTATGTGCCTTCCCTCTTCCCTCTTGTAGTCCAGCTCTATTGAAGATCTAGGAAGTGCTGGCATATGTTGCTGGAAGCAATACAAATTCTATATTGCTCCCAAACAATTCTTACTCAATCTCAATCTTTTTTCCTGGCTTTGAATTTCCACTAAAAGAGTAAACATTTTGGATCATATAATGAAACCAGTGGCATTGTAACAAGAACTGTATTGCTGAAAACTACACAGATTTAGAGGAAGATACCCTATTCTTGAAATTTTGACTGGTTTTTGTTAATACTTGTCAGTAGTCTAAGAAGATATGAAGAGCAAGGACAAGGTTCAGGCAGGAAACAACCAATGAGTATATGTCCAGCCTGTTGCATTTTCGTTAATTTGAGATGTAATGAAGTTGAAAACCAAGAATATCCATCACAGGAAGCATCTGAGAATTGCATTGGGTAGTCACTGGAAGTGCATATGGAACTCAACATGGTGTTATGTCTGTAGCTAAGATTTATTGCAGTAATAAATATAAGGAATAGTATTAAGGTCACACAACTGAATGACATGGGAATGGGTTGCATCTAGAGAAGCCCTTAGGCTTCCTTATGTTTCCTCTCTGTCTTGAGAGGGCCACCCAGTGCATACATTCACTTCAGGAACAAACATCCAGTGATATGTATGGGAGATTCAGGGTCAAAGGTCAAGAACTTATGGATTAGTCATAAATACCCCCATTTACTCCAGTCTCCCAGAAGAAAAACAAGTTCTCAGTTAAACCACACTGCATACACAAACAGCTGATACACTATCATGCCGTGGAGCATGTGAAAGGGACAAATCGCTTCTAAAACCCAAGGTGTCAAATCTAATCAGAGGCAATTTACGGGCTCTTCTGTAGATCTCTCCTCCAGCCTGTTCTCCCTTTTTTACTTGCGGCTCCTTGGTTTCAGTTACTTACCAGACATCTGAAAGGTAACATATTAGGGCTGCTCTGAAGCCAGGCTGAAGGCTTTGCCTCTGTCTGGTCTCCTTAGGTAAGCATTCCAGTTTTTGCATCAATGTAAATGGTTCACTGAGGTAGTGACTTAAGTGATCATTAGCTGGAAAGTACATTCAGGGGATCCTTGTACCATGCTTTAGTTTTTTTTAAGTCCCTGTCCTTACTTTTGGATTTTTTTTCTTCCAGTGGAGACCAGACAGATGACAGGAAGGGACAATTCTCTTCTCTGTGGACTGCTTAGTAGTTGTAATTGTGTTTGTAGGCTCTAATGAATAGTGACCTATGCTTAAAAATGTTATAAATAATCAGGAAGACCCTGAAATTATGATATAATTGTCTCATTCCATGTTGTAAGTAAGTCTACCCTAGTCAAACACTGAGCATGATTAGAAGTTACTATATTGGCATGAAATCATGTTTTGCTTCTTTTCAAAGCTATACTTCTTCTTTTATAGTATTGTGAGAGTCAGCAGGCCTTCCCATGGTTGTTCTTTTCTTTATCAATGAATTTGATGTCATGAACAGTAAGCAGATAAGCACCTGAAAGTAAAATGAAGTTCTTAGAAATATATACAAAGTGATGGAAAGTTACAGAACTAATGTGATTTTCTAGTAATCAGCAGAAAAGAAGCATTGGTCTGTTAAAATTACTTGAGAATCTAGATGCCATGCCTTCTTATTTTCTATGATACCCACTTCCTACTTCTCCTTCCCAGGAGGACAAGATTCCAGATTTTCCTTATTAATAGTGAGACATTATCATTAAAATTGTGTATTTCAATTTATTCAGAACCCAATATGTTTAAGAATTGTTGGCCTAAAACACTTTTCCAAGGTGTCTGTTGAACCCATGGTTTTTAGAGGTATTAGACTACTTTTGAGTTTAATTAGTTTCTTCTAGATGAGGACTTAGCAAAACTAGTATTTTTTTTTTTTTGCTGCCTTCTACAATAGATATATAGCTGTGGTATCCCTTATCCAAAATGCTTGGGATAAGAATTGGCTTTTGGTTCAGAGCTTTTAGATCTATAGACATACCTTAGAGATGGAATACAAGTCTAAGTCCAGAATTAGTGAGCATTTCCTATTTACCTTATCGTTATAGAGTTAATTTTATTCAAGATTTTAGATAATTTTGTGCAAGAAACTGTTTAATGATGTTTCATTTAGCATTTGTCACTATAACAAAATACCAGAGGCAGCTACCTTTAGAAAGAGATTCACTTAGTTCACAATTCTGGGGACACTAGGATGTGATATCTGTATCTCCTATATGGCAAGAACCTTCTTGGTTCTTTCAAATGATGGTGGATTACAAAAGCAGGGACCCCCCCATAAGAATGGAGAATTTCATCTCAAGAAGTCAAAGAGATGAATCAGTCTTGTTTGTTTTATAATCATTCTCTCCAGAGAACTACCACAAAACCAAGTAAGATCCATTTGAATCACTCTCTGAAAGACCCCTGACCTCAACTGCTTGCCTGAGGGCCTCCCACTGGGACCTGCCTATTAAAAGTCCACACCTTCATGTCACTGCCACCCTGAGGAGCAACCCAGGAGCTTGGGGAAGCATATAAACCATATATTCCACTTGTGACATCACATTAGCACTCAGAATGGTTGAGACTTTGTAGTATTGGGGAGTTTTGAATTAAAGATATTTATTCTGTGAGTATAAAAGCAAACAGTCAGAGCCCTTAATGCTGTGAGGGATCCAGCTTTAAAATCATGGTCAAGATCGAGCCCGAAGGGTAAAGCTGATACTGTGTGAACGCTACCAGTGGCGAGATTTAAGAGGAGCCACTTTGAGGGAACACAGACTTTTCTCAAAAAGAATTAGAATATTTGCACAGAAGTTGGTAGTAATTTGTGTCCAGGTTTATTTTGGTAGAAAGTACTTTTTTCTTGAATTGGTTTATGGAATCTTTTGATGTCTTATTTTGTAAAAGGCCCTCAAAATATTTGGAAGCCCAGCATATTTCATGGTTACAGAGACACCTTTAATTGCTTCCATAAAGTTGTGGTCTGTCTGCTTTCTTTCCTGACAAAGTGACATTTATTAGCATGCCTCTTGTAGTTATTTGTAATTGCACGAATGTTCACCATTTCCCATATTACAATGAAATCATTTGAGATTCTAGTCACATTTCTAAGCAGATGTACCAAATTACAGCTTAAGACTTCTGCTTGAAATGTGAAGTTCCAATTAGTAAAATATCTGGGGTGGGATGGGTTAGCAAAGAAGGACCTGAGAAAACATAATGCCCAAAATAGTTTGATATCTCCTTGTTAACGTTGCTCCCACCCAGACGACTCATTAGCGTGTATGAGGCATCACATCTTCTACAAACTGTTTGCTTTCCTTTTCACCCAAGTTTAACTGGGTTGCTCTGGCTGAATTTAGTCAGGAAAGAGAAGTTGGAGGCTACGAGGAAGCAGATGAGTCCATGCGGAACAGCAGTGCTGTGACTTGGGTACTTGTGGCTCGTCTGTTCTTCTCTACTTCCATCGAAACCACAGCTTCCTGTACAGATCCTGCCATATGGGCTTTTACATGTCTCTTAAAGCAAATCTATATACATACTTGTTACTTTCCACTCATCCCAAGAGCCCTTGTCCTCTTCCATACTGTGCCTTTCCCTTAAAGTAACTATTGCATCTGGGAAGTTTCCAGTTTATTTTAAGACCAACACCTAAATTCTTTTACCAGTAAGTCTTTCTGATAAGAGAGGACCATTTGTGTTTCTTCAACACTTACATATTTAATTTTAGTTGCTTTATGAGGGAAGCTGTGTGGTCTAAAGGAAAGAAAGTGTGTGGTAAAGTATCTACAGCTTTCCTCAGTACTGTTTTTGCTGCTAACTTCAGAGATTTGGTATTCTCAAAATAAAGTGAGAGCAATGGAACTCATCTTTCAGGGGCTTTGTTTCCGTCTTTTTCTCATCTTCCCTTCATGTGTTGAACACTTACTCAGTGTTAAACGCAGTGGCACCCAGAGTATAGTGATGAGAGGAATAGTCTATACCACCATGAAACCCATAATCCACTAAGGAAAAGACAAGGTAAGTAAGTAATTTCTAACGGCCTGTCTAAAGCAGGGAGAGCATGCCACAGGAGCAACACAGGTATTAAACAGAGACTGCCATGTGGTCACTTTTTTGGTGAAATGTAAGGACTGCTCATGTAGTCTCATGACCAACTTGACCTAGCAGATAAATAAATGCTTGCCTGCTTGGCTGCTCCTGGCAAGTCTTGTAAATACTTTTAGCAGACTCTCACTTCTCAATTCTTTTCGACTTTTGAAAACAAGTTGGTTTCATCACCTTTTATCCCGCACAGGTGCCCACACCTCATGCCAGGTTTTGTTTGTTCCACGCACTGTGATGAGTCAGACAGTTTGTCATGATTTCTCTGAGATTTGGTCTGGCCAGTTGTACAACACTGTTCTTTTTATCTCTTTTCTGTAGAATAGTCTGGCTACTTTCTCTACCATGTTACCACCTCTTTCAAAAATCAAATAACAATCTCTTTAGAATGGGCTTTATTTATCAAATAAATAAATTCAGTCTCTTCATATAAATATAGAGTACTTTCATCTATTGGGAATATGAGCATCAAGAAACTGAAATAACCCTTCTTCTTTAGGACCAACACTAAAGTTCTCATTGTACTTGCTCATTCTTTCATTCTACCAGCCTACTGTGGCCACTGAGGTAGAGAATCAAATGTGTTTGCTTCTGTGATCACTAGCATATAAAAAAATGATTCATGATCAATACTTGATATGATGACATGGGAAGAGATGTACAAAAAGAACTTCAGTGTTAAGCTTGTGCTATATGTAAGCAACAAACAAAACTTCTGGAAGTAAGCTATGCAGCTGTCTAACCCACACAACCTGTTAGCGTTAATGCTACAGAATTACAGTCCAGGCATTGACAGACCTCTCTCTAGGAACAGCCAGGAAAGTCTCCATGAATAGTATCCCACTAATGCTAAATCTGTAAGAATGCCAAGAATTTCTCCAGATGAAGAAAATACATTCCAGCCTGAGGATTCAGAATTCAGAAAGCAAAAAGTGGAAAACTCTTAATACATGCTTTCAGAATTACAAGTTGCTCAGGTACATACTGAATATTTAGCATATTGCAGGGCATGAACTTCATGCTGTGGCAAGAGGTCAAAGCTTAAGCCGGAAGGTCTGTTTTACATGGGGGCATGCCTTGGCCTTAGTAAATTGAAGAGCATTGCATGAAAGCCTAAAACAGAAAGATTTGGTCTGATTTCAAATTGAAATGGGAAGAGGAAAGCAGAGATGCTTAGCTTAATGTTTGCCAGATAAAAGCTGTGTTGTTTTCTGTGGTGACTCAGATTTGCATGTTCAATTCCCAGATAATGCACTATGTGAGAAGGATTAGGAGGTGTGGTCTTCGTGGAGTAGGTTAGTCCTTGTTAAAGGAAGTGTGTCACCATGGTTGGGCTTTGAGGTTGCAAAACAAAACAAAACAAACAAACAAACAAAACAATGACACAGAGAACAATTCATTATAATAGTCTGAGGAATGGTGAGGTCTTGAAGGAAGAGTTGTTTACTAAGTCAGGGGTTAGAGTTCTTGCCAGCAGAATTCGCAGGTCTTATACAAGCTTTTGGAGATGAAGGAGATAGAAGAGGCCCAGTTTTACCCTGGGCAGAACCTCTTTTTCAAATAAAGACAGTGAGAGCAGGAGAGGATTCCAGAGAAGGCATTGAGTTTAGGTTTGGACATCTGGCCTTTGAAATGCTGAAGAAAGTTCCAGAAAGAATGAATGAGCTCATTAAGAATAGCACTGGAGCTTAGCAGAGTGGCAGCCTGGAGTTACAGGTGTTTGGGTGCTAGTTGAAACTCTGACTGTTGTGAGGTAACTCCTTATAGAACACATGGACTCTCCAAACAGAATAGACAGTCTTTATAGCCAGACAGTGGCTACATGAGGAGCTCACCCAAATCAGGCAATCCTGGCCCTTGCCATTTTTTGTCTTTTAGTGCATAAAACCAACATCCTGGGTTAACATATTTTAGTTAATAAAAACAGTTAGCAAGAAGCAGAACTACAGAAGCTAAAGAGTAAGGTTACTACATTTAGGGACTTTCCTAGGTGCATCCTAGGACTGTTAACTTACTTGCCTTTGTTCCTGGTTTGGCAAGTAGACTAGATCTTTGATTCTATTTTGGTGAATAGTGTTGCCTGTGAGCTGGGCTTCAAGGCCTGAATAATACTTCTATCATAGTGTCAGCTGTGCTACCGTCTGGAGCCTGTTATATTCCCCACAGTTTCTGTGAGCATGAGTCAAATCAGTGACTCAGCTGGTGGTGGGGTGGGGTAGGGATTGGGGGATTTGGAGTGGGGGAGGTGTATTGTCCTCATAGCACTAGTAGTTTAACAGATAAATAAATTCTGTTAAACTACTAGTTTTACTAAGCTAGATAGGCATTTGAGTAAGCAGGGTCCTATAGTAAGGGCTAGGAACAAAACAGTGGTTGACCCAGCTTTAACAGTAAGTAGTTAACCAAGGGACCAGAAGAACAAAGACTTGAACCAGCTATTAGATTCTTGATTTCTCTTCCTTATCAATAAAGGTTATCTCTAGCCATGGCAAAACTTTAATTATTGCTGACTGGTTGGCATAGAAGCAACAAGTCTCTACCATTGTCATACAGAGACCTCATCATCTCGTAAAGTGGAGGTCCAGTACCCCTCAACTTTAAAGAACAACATCAAGAAACAGAATTTTCCAGTAGGCCTATTATCCTCTGGAAGTAATATCTTACAGAAATCAACACAGAAGGTAGGTTGAGTTTCATCAGATAGACTGCCTATGAGTGCCTCAGCCCTGGTCTTTTTTCATTTCTATACCCAAGGTCCTGGATCATGGGGATTTGGAATCTTTCTCATGGGGTGACAAAGAAGATAAAACTAGACAGCCATAATTATAGGGTCTTGTCAGTCTTATTTCTAGGGACTTGGCGGACCATGTGATGACCCATCTGTCATTGTCTTCTATAACCTCTCTTAGCTGAGAGTGGTGTATTAATAGGTAATACCAGCTATGTTTACTGTTTTTGGGTGGTGAGGACCTCAGGGTTTTGGCCTGTTGGCTTTATGCCCTGAATTAGGATCCTCTTTACTCACACAAGGTCACCAGGCTGAAACTTGTGGATAAGCTCAGACACATTCAAGAGTGCAGCCTCTTGAACCATCTGATGACTAGTAAGCTGGGTCTGTCACAGAGTCTCTAAGGGCTTGAGGGGAGAGTTGTTCTGTTTGAGGTAGTCAGTAAGACATTTATTGAGAATTTTTAGAGGCGTTATAGAAAATTATCAGCACCTGTACTGTGAGATCTACAAACAGGGACAGTACTTCTGATCCATTACTGTGTCTTCAGCACCTGTGGGCTTCTTTTGCTCTTGCTCAAATGTTCATGTTTTCAACTTTTCCCATCAGCCTTACTGTATAGCCCTGGTTGGCTTTGAATTTTTAGTGATCTGATTGCCTCTACCCTCCCAATGATGGAATTTTAAGCAGGAGACTTCATGCCCAGCTGTTCATGGTCTTGTTTTTCTCTTCTCATTTCTTGACTGTAGCAGGAATATTTGCTCTGAACAGTGGGCCATCCCTCCTCATCTGTGCTACATTTTCTATCATCACTGTTTAATGTATGTACTAGATTCTGCATGGTGGCTCTCCCTTGTTAAATCATTGACAAAATATTGAAATTTGGTATAAATAAACAAGCAAACTATTTTATCTTGGTTGGGGAAACATTTTTTATTTTTATCTTGATCTTTTTCTAAAACATATTTTCATAATGCTTCATGTACTATTTTTTGTCTTACTTCTTTTATATATCATTGTTTTTATATTTCTACATAATCATATGATTATATTTTTCATTTAAAATATTGCTAATTATAGAAAATAGACTATAATCATTATTTTGATGACTCTCAAGTATTTTCACCTGTGTATAATTTAAGGCAGAATGTGGGAGTGTTTAAATAGCTTAAGGAAACCTAGACTGCCACATTTTATTAAGATAAAGGTTACATTTTTCACAAAAATTATTTCAGATTCATTTAGCCATTCTGAATTTCCATTTCCTGACCTATGGAGTGAGGGCATTGAGACTGATTATGACCGTCTCTCAAGGCCTTTTAGCTTTATGAAAGTGACCATGCCCTTCTGCAAGTAATGGATTTCTAAAGGATTGATCGGTTTCTCACCTTTTGGTTTCATATATGCCATTAAAGATGTGGGAAAAGGTTTGGATCCTCTCTATTTAAAAATACCACTGTGCATAATCACACAGAATATTAAATTCACTACTGTCTTGGGGTCAAGAGTCCTGCCCTAAACATAGGAAAGAAAAATGATGGAACCGATGTGCAAATCAAGCTATAGGCATTGCTTAGATGAGGTTTGATATGGATTTTACTCTAGTATTGCAACACCGAGAAAGTAGAAAATGGGAAGATATTTTTAAAACTATATGTAAAACACACTAAAAGCTACTTAAAATACCGACTTGAATTTAAAATTTAAAGTATTTGAGTCTCATTTGGTCGTTTTCTTTAGGAGATCAGTGTCACCAAAGAAAATGTCTCTTACAGCTAATCAGAAATGCTAAAGCAGGGCTTCTAGAATGAGAAGGAGAAAGTGGGCAAGCTCACACCTAACCGGCCAACTCATAGAACATATGTAAAGACTACACATGCTCATTGCTCCACTGTCTAGCTTCTGTAAATCTTTCTATGAAACTGACTTTCATACTGACTTTCCATGTCTACATAGATAAACAGGTGCTAATATTCTGCTTGGTTTTGTTTTTTTTTAAAGGGGATACATCCCAAGTTTCTATGAATGCAATCTAAGATAGATAGACAGATAGATAGATAGATAGATGAAATAGAGTAATGGACGAAGATATTTTTCTTTGAAAAAAATCTTTTAAACTCAAATGTTTCAGGCAGACTAATGAAAGATGAGGTCATGATGATGTATGATAAAGACATCCGTGTTGGTACTGGGCATTTCCTATGTCTTAGGGACACATCCAGAGGGGTTTAAATGCCAGACACTTAGGAACTATCGTTTCACAAACAAACTTCTCTGGACGGCAGAGGAATTCCTAACCTTTTCAGTTATATATTGAGTGGCAGAGTCAGAATTCAAATCTCAGTAATATGACTCCATAGCCACTCACTCCTGTGTTTGCCACCACTGGACATAAAGCTATTATCACATGCATACAGTGAAGTCACCTAGTAACTGAGTCCTTATGTCCATTACAGCAGACTGCAGAAGTGCTAGTAAGCTGATGCTCAAAGAGAAGGACAGAAGAAAGGAGAATGGCTTATTTGTCCTCAGTTGTTCTGGAATGAAGTGTGTGTGTGTGTGTGTGTGTGTGTGTGTGTGTGTATGTGTGCATGTGTGTAGTTTAAGAAAGAATAGAGAGGGAGAATAAAGTGATAGGAGGGTAGACAGGTATGTTTGGTTGATCTGCAGTCATTACCACAAAGCACAAGGCATATGGATACAGAAATTAAAAGAAGCTCTGTGACACAGGTTAGAATTTTTAAGTCAGCACAGAGTAACCAACAAAGTAGCAGGACTAGTTAAAATCCTTTACATGTAAAGCCAATGGGAGGTAAAACCTACTTTCAGAGCACTGTTAGGATACACAGTTCTGTGGAAGAGTCTTCTCATGAAACCCATGGTAAATCATAATGTGGATATATCACATTTGGGTATCAAAACATAGCTGTCTAACAAAGGCATTCAGAAGATCTGTCTTCATTTAGTTCACTGATGTCAATGTGATGGGATCTAGAATCACTCTGAAAACACATCCGTTGAGGGATGCTTTTAGTTTAGGTTAACTGCTATGGGAAGATCCACCCTAAATGTGTCAAGAGGACAAGGTCCCAGATAGCACTAAAGGGGAGAAGACTAGCAGAGCATGGGCTTTGCTTTCTGCTTCCTGAGTGCAGTCCCGAAGTGAGTGGCTATTCGCACTCTCACTGACCATGCGTATCTACTACTTACATGGGCTGTGCCCTCAAACATGAGCCAGAGTAAATCCTTGTTTCCTTAAGGTCCTTTTGCCAAGTATTTTGTGAAAACAACAACAAAAAAGTAGCTAATAAAGTTCCCTTAATGAAAAAAGTAGCCCTTCAAGACTTATTTTCATTAATATGGATCTGCTGCAGTTTTTGTAAACAGTGACCATGTTTGAGTATAATGTATTATGTTCTTCAACATGTGGAAGGATAGGTGTATTATTTTCCTGTAAGAGAACGTCGATTCCTAGAGTAAGAAGCAGGTGGGAGAGTGTATTATCCAGTCATTTCAGGGCTGTCCTGTTTGTGTCTCAAAATCTGAGTATAACCTGACTGTCTGGCCCTGTGCTATTGACCTCCTGTTCCAGGGCCCCAAGTCACCTCTACCTGTTTTGACCTTGCAGCATTCTGGACTACACTTAGCAGATGAATTGTTAACAAAGCCAAGATCAAGATCGCAAAACTTTCTCCATCTTATAAAATGTTCTTCCCTAAAACCTAAGAGAGTAAATATCGTGCAATATATTTAATGTCCTCAGGCTGATTTAAAAGAGGCTTTTTATATCAAGAGAGAGGAAAGTTTTATATAACAAAAACATCCTCAAGAAAAATGATCTTACTTCAAGAAATATCTGATACAGCAAACTTCCAGCAAAATAAATCAATACGCATCATGTATTGGGTTTGTCTGCTGTCATTATCCCATCTATAATACCCAGCCTCACAACTAAATGTACAAATAGAATGACAGATTTTCCACCCTCCTCAGAAGCCAATGTGGATTCAGTCTATTGATGCTAAGTGAGCAAGCAGCTACACTAAGAATTTAGTATTAACAGGAAACCTATTGGGGCTCCAACCCTCTCTAATTAAGAAGTCTTAAAGGGAGATTATCATCCTTTATTGATGTTTACTTCTGAAATTTAGAACAAAACAGTGTAAGCAGAAGATACCCCAAGGAACATTTTTGGAGAAATCCCAACAATTGCATAAAGCCACACAGATGAAATGATTTAATTAGCTGGGATAACACTTCTTCTAAAGCATATGAATCAGACTCATGAAACTCATAAAAAGCTGTGTGTTTTCTTGCATATGTGAGAATTTAAGGGCGCTTAAGAGCCTACTTTGGAAGATTTGCCTAGTCTCCCTTGACAGCATTATACTCTTGCTAGAGTTACAAGGAAAGGACACTGTCAATAGTACTCTCTAATTGTCTTTGTAGAATTTAGAAGGGGGAAGGTACCATAGAGCCTTCCCTCGTTATGAAAGGGGGAACGGATTCAGGGATTGGCTTTTGTCTAGTGTATGTGAAGGTACTCATGCTATGCTCAGGCTGCCTGAAAAGATGGAGCAGCACAGTGCTTTTCTTATCTTTGCATCTTTTTTTGTTGCACAGCCAGTGTTTGTTTTTATGATGTGCGGTGGACTTTGTTGATTGTTCTAATAGCTAAGTTTTGTTCATTGTTAACCAAATCCCTGGGTAACTTATTAATAAAACTAATTATAAGCAAACCTGGTCACCTGGTCAACTCCCCTACCCACCTACCCTCATGTTGAACAAATAAATAGTCAATATGGGTCATGTTTTGCTATTAAATTTTTTTTCCTCTTTCTTCACGTGAGACTTCACTGAAGTAGTATTCCAAACAGGAATGAGAAAAGGCAAAAAATGAGATTTGTGGATGTTCCTTGGTGCTTTGCTAAGCTTAACTCTTTAGTTTAATCTTTCCTATCTACGTATATACTTACTGTTACAAGCCTAGGCTCTAACTGTGGCCACAGATGCTACTGAGAATATTGGTGTGTGTTTTGCCCTTTTTTCATAAATATATGTAATATGTCTCGAATGAGATAAATACTATTGTGTAGCATACCTTCAGAAATTGACTACATTATTGACACTTAATGAATCCTAAAACTCTATTTAGGATTTTAGGTTTGAATAACATAAAATTACTAGTTTACAAGTATATTTTACCTATAAAGCTCATACACTGAAGAGTTAAAAAAAATCACACGAGATTAGATATGTTTATAAATATATAAGAAATTCAGGAATGGAAGGAGTTATTAAGAACTGAAATTTAAATAAGAAACCATGCCCTCACCTCTGTCACATTGTAAGCCCATAGGTAGTCTTTGTACTCTATTGGTAGCAACATTGGTTAATACAATCAGTGAATATGAAAATATTTAAACTCAGTGATTTTCATATAAATACTTATACCTAGGTAATGCAGTGTTACTTGCATAAATATTTTTCTACCAATATGTTCATCACAGTTTGTTTACACAGCAAGAAAAATGGAAGCAAACTAAATATGTATCAGAAGGGAGATTATCTGTTAGCCATAGTATATCCATATTGTGGCATTATGTAATAATTATAATATATTTACCTAAAATTTTCATGACACTGGAAAATGTTTATAACGAATAAAACAATGAACAGTTTGAGAATAATCTGTAGTATGATCATAGTTGTAATATGAAGCTACTTATAATCATAGAAAAATAGTTTAAAAGTATACTAAAGCATTGTCTTGATTTTTGACAAGAAGTTATTTGTATTTCTCACTGTTTTCCGATTACTACATTTAAACATATTACTTTATGTTATTAATATATATTAAGACTTATTACAATGTGATATTTATCATCTGAGAGGGTACCTTAAATCATTGTTTGTTGGAATATAAAGTCTGTATTCCCCCTGGCTAAAGTTTAGCATGCTCACCTAGAAGCATGGACTTGTGTATCTCTAAGTTCCCAAGTAGTATTGACACTTGAAAACAGAAAAGATTCTCTTTCTTGGTAGAATTTCTTCCCCTGCGCTGTCTCCCTTTGTATGCGATGTGAACAGTGGAAGTCCTGACTCATAACACTGACTGAGGACTTACAGAGAAGACTAAATGAGGTGTCAAAGGCAATAGACTAACAAGGTCCAAGCTTGTTAATACTTACCTTAATACTCATTTTTATTTTCGCTCACCCCTTCCACATCTCTATGTAGTTTGCTAAATATTGGACAGAAGTGAAAATGCTGTTTTAATTAGGATTGGTAAGGTTTTCCATTAGGTACCATAAAACTTCTTACTGTAAAGTATTTCTGATACCTATGATGCCTTTCTGACTAGTCAGGATGTGAAGCCTCACTCTTGCTGCATAAGAAGCCTCAAGGATGTTTCATTGAACATCTCTAAGTCAGGGAAAATCTATTTTAAACCTCGATAAGGGTTCTCATCAGTGTGAGATGACAGGGTTTGTCCTAGGACTGTAATGTTTTTCTACAGTAAATATGTCATCAAAAATAGGTTTGAAGCTCATCTAAAAACTTCCTTGTCATGACTTTGCTGATTTCCTGTGGGAAAAAAACAGAAAATATATTTTATACTTTTTGTATGTAGCAGGGCCCTTTAATTTTCAACTTAGAAAATATTTGTAATTATGAGAATTTTAGTTTTCAACTATAGCGTGATTTCCAGGTAAGGTATTCTAGCGCTAGCTAACCAGCTGTCCATTCTGAATACTTACCAAGCTGGTGCTAATCTAAAGCATAATGATGTTTATTACTCATGTATACACTCATTTGTCCCTTGTGTGTCATGGGAAGGTGGCAAGAAACAGAAAATTCGAAATCAAAAGACTAGTTTTTAAGCTATGGTATGGTCCCTCGTGAGTTTCATCATCCAAAATAAGTATGTCACTGAAACTTCCCAGGTCTCCCCATAATTGAATTAGATATACATTTGGCAGCAGCTATAGGTCTAGCCATTAGCTGAAGTAGAAATATGGGGGATATTTTAGATGAGACAACTAGGCCTACATGGAAGTTGAATTTTGCTCCTATTTTGGTTATACTGTTTGCAATAGTGAGTATATCTTGTTGCTTAGGAAGCATTCACACTTGTCGTTTGAAAGAGGATAGCCCAATAGGCTTATATGATTAAATACATGGTCCCAAGTGGTGGAACTGTTTGGGAAAGATGATGTGTCCCTTGTAGAAAGAGGTATGTTGCAGGGTGGACTTGAGATTTCAAAAACCTGGCACACTCCCAGCCCTCCCTCCTGCTTGTGAATCAAGATGCAAATTCCCCCACTATTCCAGCAGTGATGCCTTTGTGCTACCACCATAGACTCTAGCTCTCTAAAACATAAGCCCAATTAAATTCTCTCATTTATAAGTTGCCTTGGCCCTACTGCCTTATCACAGCAGTAGAAACCCTAAGACAACTGCATATTCTTGATTTCAGAGCTTTGACTTAAATGGAATTGGTCTCTGATGCATGTGGTCATAGCCCACTTGCCTTGTGATTGAATGCTGCTGAGTTAGCTGTAATCTGTACTATATTGTAAAATTAAAGAGCTGAATAGTTGCTTTTAAGTACAGCTTATATCACATTTTCAAATGTCTTGTTCATGTTTTAGAAACACAAGGTTAATGGAATGATGCCAAGAGTGATAGATAGATTCGTGAAAACAAATTGAGATTTGTTTTAATGCACAAATCCCTTGTTAATTGCTCAATGGAAACATCTTAGTTTTTGAATATATAGATGATATAAATGAAATGTGGTGATCTAACATGTGTGTGTGTCACATGCCATTGTGATGTTAACATTCACATTTGGTCATGTTTCAGAGATGAGCAAATTACGGTTTTTGTCTTTTCTACATTAGTCTCCTTCTTTACATTATAATATTTTCTGTAAGGAAGCTCTCAGATGAACCCACTATCTTTCTTTCCTTGATATTAAACACAAATACATATTTAATTTTCATTTTTGTTGCTATAGTTTGATTTTAGTCAAGTTTGATGAGTCAAAGATTCCTATGTAGCCCAGGTTGATATCAAATTTATGATCTTCTTGCACCATTTTTTTTTTTACTAGTGGCATTACACACATGTGCCATAATGCCTGGTTAAAGAATTATTTTGCATTTACCTGTAACTTATCATTCTATCCTTTGGATAATCTACCTGTGGCTTAACTCTTTAAAATTTAAAGACTCAAAGTGACAGACTGTTTCTGGGTGATTTGTTTTCCTTTCTAGAAATAATTTTCTGCAAGGAGATTAAGTAAAATCAAGATCTCTCCAGCATAAGAGATACTTGAAGTGAGGATGAAGGCTGGTGATGTTCAAGTGGGGCTAAACAAACCAACCAACCAGAGCCTCATTCTTGGAGTACAAGTTCTTACTGACAGAATTGATTGCTTCCTCTGGCATCCCTGATCAGTAGGAGTTCATTTACTTGCTTCTTTTTCTTGAGTCTGGCTTTTAGGAGGGTTGCATTTAGAATTTCTGTGCTTATTTTTTTTAAAAGGAGAGATAGCTTCATAATTACTATGTAGGAACTATAAAGTGGGAAAGAATACATTGGCAAGGCATATTACAATTACTTTGTCATGCATCTGGTTATGTTGGCATATTTGTTTAATTAAATTCCCTTCTAATTATAACTGTATGTACTCGTGTTAATTATTATTTGCTTAACACAGGCAATAGCGTAATTCTTCAAAAGAAAGCAGCTCACTTTCTGTTTAAATTAAATTCTAATTTAATATGCTTCCTAAAATAATAGTAGTGACATTTCATTAGAACAGTAGTTGAAAAATATTTATCTACCTCACTGAAGTTTGGGCTGTTTAATTTCAACAAAATTGTTTCTACATCAGGTAGTAATTGGGACTCTTAAAAGTTCTAGAGTAAAATGCTTATAGTGTAATTACATCCCCAAATCGCGATATATGTGGTTCATCTACTGAAAGATACATGGTCACCCTTTAAGGGGAGTCTACCTGCCTTTCCAAATGTTCCTCTTTCCTGCTGCAGAAAGGGAAAAGTGTTAGGACTTTAGAATGAGTGTAGACAGGCAAGTGTTGCTCACCCTTAATACGTTCCCATGCCCCAAGCACGTGGCTGTCATCACCCATATCCATACTGTGTAGGTGGTCTCGTGGTTGTAAATCCTTCATTAATTTTAAAAGTGGATTCTCAGTGGAATTGGGTCTTATCCATTTTCATGGTCCTTTTCCTTTCTCAGATTTGAAATTCTTGTGCCTCTATAGGAACCTCATTCCTCCCGCATTTGTCACACATTAAGTGTATGTTGGGAGGCAGGGACTTGCACATCTACCAGGAAACTCTTATCCATGTAATTAACTGCCTGCCTGCCTTCCTTCTTTCCTTCATTTTTACCTACCTTCCTTCCTTCCTTCTTTCCTTCCTTCCTTCCTTCCTCCTTTCCTTCCTCCTTTCCTTCCTCCCTCCCTCCCTTCCTCCTTCCCTTCCTCCCTTCCTGTCTTCCTTTCTATTTTCAAGACAGAATCTCTGTAAGTAGCCCAGTCTGGCTTCAACGTAAGACCATCCTGGATTATCCCCTAGAGTGTTGGGGTGTAAGTACCACACCTAACTAACTTTCCATTTTGTGGGACAGGCCTGATTGTCATCTTTGTTTCTTTTTTGAATTGTTGGTTTGTTTTCTATGTATTTAAAAGTAGCCTTGTCTTTCTAAACAGAGCTGAAAATTTTTGTAAGTCATCCTTATTAGTTATTCTCTGTAATTCATACCAGAAACTTCTGCTATCTTTTATCCATAGAGAATTGAGTTTCAAATATACCTCTTGAGGTAAATTGCTAATTGCTTAAGCTTCTGAATTCTTATTTATAAGGCATGGCTGTCATAAGCTCAGAGAAATGGCCAAATGGAATACACAAATAAAGCTTCTAGCTCACAATACTCATCCATTATATTTATGATGTTAGGACATTTGTCATGTTTTAAACTTACTGTGTGCATACAGGTGAATTTCTGTTGTCATATCCTCCCATCTGGCTCAAGAGACAAATATGTTAATAGATAAGTCTGGAGATGCCAAAATCACTTCTATAGCAGTAATAAAATATATTTTCTATTGAAATGTTATATAAATCCATGTGAGATTTGTGTGAAACATAGAGATATAATTTCTGTCCTTGAAACATAAGAGCTATTTGTGCCCTTCCAAATCATGTCTGAACAATCATGTCATCTGAGATCCATAATTTAAAGCTACTGAAATAATTTTGAATCATTCAAAGAGAGTCTCCATGATATGTCAGGTATGTTTGAAATGATACTAAATTATCATGTAGCCCTCGACCTCAAACATGAAACAGTTCATAGTCAAATACACAAACTCTTCCAATTCTGATACTTAGGAACTCTAGATTGAAAATAAAGGCATCAATAGATACAAACGAATATGTTTAGGTAGGTAGGATATATAACTACATAAGGGCTATATAGTTATTTTCATTCATAGACAAATCTGGGAGGGATCTTGTTAATAATGGGTTTAACAGTTTGCAACTTGGTTGCTTAGAATGGAAAGGGATATCCAACCCTTGGTTGAACCCTTGGTGGGCCTTTCAAGGATGAACAGAGAAGACTTAGTGGTAAGATGAGATACTATAGCTTTTAATGAAGAAAAATGCTGTATGGAAATCTTGTACACCTGGAATACATACCCATATCAACTATATAATAGGCAACCTATACACTTTAATGATGAATCCCTAGAGTTTATAACACACTGCTGAGTCTATTCATTTACATCAGTACCTATATCATGGAACCTAAAAACCGAATGTGGATAACAAACTTTAATTAGCAAAATGGAGTACTTCAGTGTTTTCTAGAAGAAATCCCTTCTTACTAACCAAAAATTGTACCAGCCTTATAGGAAAGTATTATCTAATACCTATATAATCACATTTTAATTAAACTCCTAAAATTTGATGCTGAATTTGGAACACTTGTCTAGTTCAATGTAATAGATGCTGTTTGATTGACAACTAGCAGTCTAAGGTACAAGATAAAAGGACATAGTCCTTCTCAGATGTCAGATGTCTCAGATGCCTAGTGTCAGAGTTGGTAAGTAAATAATAAAGTATTATAGTAGTACAGAGGAAATATAAAGATTTTGCAGAATCAGAAAAGAGAATGCCATGTTAGAGATCATGACACTGAATCTGTATCCATGAGGATGCACTGGACTGTATTTTCTCCTAGAGTGGTCATCAGACATATCACAGAATGGGTGGCCATACTCAAGGCTGTGTGATCATGCATGTGCCAGTTGTTGACCTTCTGAAGATCACCTTCCATTTCTACATTTAGTGATTACCACAAAAACTTGTGAGAAGTCAATGTGAAAATGCACATAAAAAGACTTGCTGTATTGGTTGTTTAAAAATATATTGGTTTCTTTTTAATGTTGACAACTCCTGGCCTTTCATTTAAAGGTGGCCATATGTTGGTGTTTGGTAGCAGTTGAACTTGTCAGCCGTATAAAATGGAGGTTTTTATTTCCTATTAATGCACCATTTTTCTCTAAGACATTAAGCAGGACATGAATTTGATCCATCAAATCTCTTTGTCCTCGGGTTGTGTCTGGGTTTTATTCCAATTTTCAGGTCTGTCTGCACACATCTATGCCTTGAGCCATGTAGCTCATAGAGGGACACTTGATTTATTCTGATAATCCCCTTTATTAGGAACTGTGAAGAGCTATCATTTAAGGAACAAAAATCTTACTAGAGAGAAACTTTTGGTTAATTTTCTAATGAGGAAGAAAATTTCTAAATGCAGTCTACCAATGTTATTTTCTAAACAAGACCAGTGATAACAGGATTAAGGCAGTTTTGAACTTTTCTTCTTTTTAACATGAAGGTTTTTCTATCTAAAGGAGGCAATTTTCATTCAGTGTGTGCTTCCATGGTTGAAGAATCATTAGCAGTCACTACAGGGAGCCTCACACTTGTAGCTTACCTCCCTCTTTTTTCCAGCACAGGATCATTTTTCTTTGGGTTACTACAAGAGCCTTTGTTTTGCTGGCTTCATCATGTGCATTTTAAATATGCTCACCTTTGCCAAGATGAACATTAATAAAATAACGAAATTATACATCAGGAAAGAATAAGTCATTGCTTTGACATACTTAGTGAAATCATCAAGTGTCACGTTCTAGGTGGGATGCCATCTTCATTGCTCCTTTAGCTGTTTCTGTCATTTTTGCTCGCTATTATTTTTCTCATTTAGCTTATGCTTACCCTATGGTATCATCCAACGTATAGCTATGAAGAAACTAAGAGTTAGGAACTCAGACATGGTGCTTACTATCCTGTACTGACAGGGCAGGGACTCCCCACCAACGTTTGTCTGATTCCAGAGTATATGCTTTAACTGCTAGGCTAAACCACATCTCTTTAATACTTCTGTGTTCTTGGAAAGTAGATTAGTTCTCACTGTAAACCATCACTGACTGCTGGTGACAGTAGTTATTGGCTCATTGCTACATGTTGTAGTAAACATTGGAAGTGAGCTATATGCAATACTGAGTTAATAAATGTTTATTCTGCAAGTATGACTTTCTTAATAATAGCTATACATAATTGCAGGCACTGAGATAGGTTTTTAAAACCTTACATATAGCTGCTAAAACTTAAAGAGAGTAATTGTAGGCCCTGAGGTAAAACTGAATTGTATAGCATTTGTACAGTATATCCAAGGTTCTGAGTTTGAACCCAAGCACTGGAGAAAAAAACAAAACAAACAAATAAAAAAATTGTATCTGCTCTCTTTTCCACAATTTCCAATTCTAAAAAGCTGTAAGAGGTGTTTTAGTTTTGCAAAAGTAGACATAATGCCTGGCTTGCCTAATGAAAAGCCACAGATGGCATTAATTTGTACTTCTTAAAATATTTATGCATGAATTTGCTTATAGGAGACAATGCAAAATTATCTCAAGAAGCTAGAGAATATGTAGCAAATCCCTTGCATAACCTTTCGAAGATTTGAACTTTGAATTCTTTACTGTGTATGGTCCTTGCTCTTTTATAAAAGGAATTGTAACCCTGCAGAGTGAGCAGATGCAGTAACCCAGAGAATTAAATGACACACTTTCCCTCAGGGAGGTAAAGGTTCACAGCAGAGGAGTAGAAGTTGTGCTGAGTGGGTCTAGACAGAGCTAAGGTCAGAACACTGTGAAGAAACTGACCTAGAAGGCCACAAAGGAAATGTGGCTGCTCTGCACCTCATTATTGAGGTCTTCACGTTGCCCCCAGCCAGGTATTTCTTTAGCTGGGTGCTGAGGACTGGGAAGGTCTTGAACAGAGTAGTCACCTCATCCCACTTTTACTTCATAAAGCTTTCTTTGCCCATATGGTATGGAGCCATAACATTATCAGCATGGTTAGAAGTGATGAGATAGACCAAGGCAGTAGAAACAAGAAAAGGCAGAAAGGAGGGGGAGTTTGACAACACAGAAAAGTGGACAGGGACTAGACACTTGCTGCTCTTTCAGAGGACCTCACTCCAGCTCTGAGGACCTCACTCCAGCTCTGAGCACCAGTAAAGCACCTGCAGCAGACACACAGAAATCAAAGTCAAAATAAAAACTTTTTAAAAAGAAAGAAAAGACTGTAAAGTCAACTTCAAGTTTTCTAGTGTTGCTAGAGTACTCTTTTGTTATACTTTTATCCCCTTACTGGGTAAACACCTTAGCAGCACACTTAGCACTATGCCTTAATGCATAGTTATTGATTACTAAATGCTGCATAGAGGGTGTATAGATATGAGGGCAGATAAACAAGTTTATCCATTTTATTATTCATTTAGCAAACAATCTGTTTGCTTTGTTAAACCTTAAATCACCTCTCAGTACCACATAAGATACTAGATAAATATTATAGGAAATCTGATCTACAGCCCAGATTTTGATTTTCAGAATGGAAGTCACTTACTATTACTTTGATAGACAGATATAAATATTTACTATATAAACACTCAGTTGTATTGACTGTAGAAGCAAGTGACTGTTTTTGACTGTGAAGTGAAGATCATAAAACTTTAAGAATGTAATTATCTTTTTTCATCATCTAGATAAAGTTTTACGGCTTGATTTTCTTTCTGATAATCATCAGTGGATCTACCTTCCAGCATTTCCCAGTATGCCTCATCACAGCTAAATGTTCAGTAACCATTAGAACTGACTTTCACACAAGCTGAACATTTATCTTTAGCCTCTTAGTGCTGGGATTTCTCCTTACCCACCTTACTTCTCCTGTGGAGGGAAGATGGGAACATTGAGTGGAGTCTGTCTGACAACTTTATACTTGCTCTGTTTTCTCTAGGGCCTTCTGCTTACTTAATGAACACTTATTAGTTACTTTAGTCTGTTCAAAAAACAGGCTCATAACCTGACCTTTCTATGCTGTTTTGTTTAATTCCATCAATCCACACAGATTGTAGCCCATAATGTAAAAATTTGGTCTTTTAACTAGTAACACTAATTATAATGCTAATCGGATTCCCAGCCTCAGATTTCACAAATGATTGTAGATGGACGTTGTACCGCTCTAAGGCGGCACAGATAGGAGTTACCATGAGTGTGCTAGTCATTGCTTTTCATATAACATCTATCAGCTCTTTGGTCTTGTTTCATTCCGCCCTGTTTGCTAATCGAGCTTGCTTGGTTGCAGAATGTTTGTGAGTAATCCTGTGAATGGAAAAAAATAAAGTGGGGAAAATCGCTTACTTTCTGTGTTGATTCAGGCCCCATTTCATCTTAACCCCCAAGTTAGAGCACATCAGTAATAATTCTGTCTCTGCAGTTCATTCCTAAATAAAATTAATTGGAAACTAGATAGCTTCCTAATAACCATGCTTGTTTTTGCATAATAGAAGGAGAAAAGGATTAAATTCTTTGTTCTAATTAATAGGAATGAAAATAGAATTGCAATCTTGTGGTATGGCAAAATGAGAGAAAATAAGGCTTGTAAGTAATTTTCATGGCTGTTTAGGAATAATTGTTTCATTATTGAGTTAATAGTTTTTACAAACAGCTTCCATTTCCATATCATATTTCTGCAGTCACTCTTTATTGAGATTGCCAAGGCAGAGGATGACACGAAGTTGTTTTAAATCCATCACTTGTCTAAAAAATGAGTTCCCAAATTGTTAGTGGAGGGGATACAGTGGGAAAGAATGAGGTATAGGAGGAAAAGAAAGGGTCAGATGGAAATCACTGGATTAATACGACAACAAAATCCATTCACCAGCTTGTTTCAAAGGAGACTCTTATTATTCTGGAAAGAAATTAGACATCAGATCCCTCATAGGCCCCAGGCTCTGACATGTGTTTTATAATGACAGTTAATTAGATACTGTCTGCAGCAATCATAGGCTGTCATTTCTAATACATTTCTGGGAAGTTGAAGGACAGGAGAAGTCATCCCCCTCCCTTTCTTCCCCCTTCCCGTAACTAAAAAATGGTTGCCAAAATTAACTATGAATATATGAGGCGCAAGTTCAACAATTATACAGCGTGGCACACATTCATGTCTTCTATTTAGTATGTGCCCTGCATTTCAGGCGATGCCAGGCGTCCATGCTGCAGACCAAGATGTCTGCAGCATTGGAAATGTTTAGGAGCATCCCACACAGCAGTCTCTAACACCTGGTCTTCTGGAAGGTGCCACTGTCACTGCAACTTATGCATCAGAGCACAGAGCACTTCAGTATTGAATTCAAACCACCGAGTCCCTCTCTGTATTAAAATAGTTTTCAGTGCATTCATTGAAGTTACTTCTTTTCTCTGTTTAAAACAATCTTAAATTGGGGTAGCCCCTGTGGTGGTTGTTATCCTAGGTTGTTCATGACCTCTGTTCCAAGCATCATTATAACAAGACAATAAAGTGTAATTTTAAGGAAACTGAGCCATGAGATACAAACGTTTGCTTGTGGCAGTTTAAAATCTTAGATTGTCAAAATGTTAAGTTCATAGAGATTATCTATTCTGATTTCTTCCTGTACAAAGACATTTGAGACCTAAAAGTAATTGTCTAAGATCTTACAGTCAGCTGAATTTATTGTCTTGAGTTGTAGACTTACCAGTCTACAACTCTTTTTCCCCTAAGAAGCATTAACTCCTGATTTATTATTCTGGTGATTGTGAACCAATCACAGGAATTTTCTAAGGCAGAGTTAGTATGTTAAAATAGACATAGGAATAACATAAGACCTCGTAGAGCTTCAGCCAGTGTTTGTGGGGAAGATACAGTCTTCTCCAGGACTGCAAGCAAAGGTGTGTGTCCTCATTGCCTTTATCATGCCATCAACATTTCTACGTGCATACCTAAGGGCACATACAGAGGTGCCCATTCCCTTTCTAATTGGAACTGGTGTTCTTCTTTTTTAAAAAATTATTTTATTTACATTCCAAATGTTACCCTCCCTACCTGTCCTCCCTCCCAAAGTTCTTTACCTGTCCTCCCTCCCAAAGTTCTTTACCCATTCCCCTTCCCCTTTGCCTCTAAGAAGATGTCCCCCCCACCTCACCTCACCCCCTCCCCAGGCTTCCTGGGGTATCAAGTCTCAACAGGATTAGGCACATCCTCTCCCACTGAAGCCAGGCAAGGCAGTCCTCTGTTACAAGTGTGCTGGAGGAGGGAGGGAGCGGGGGGGGGGGGGGCAGAATGGAGATAGGTATGGACCAGCCAATGTATCATGTATGGTCTTTGGTTGGTGACTTAGTCTCTGAGACCTCCCAGGGGTCCGGATTAGTTGATACTGTTGGTCTTCCTATGTGTTTGCCATCCTCTTCAGCTCCTTCAGTCCTTCCCTTTACTCTTCCACAAGGATCGCCAACTTCAGTCCAATAGTTGGCTGCATCTGTCTCAGTCAGCTGCTGGTAGTGTCTGTTTGCTGGGCTTCCTTTTAAAGCATTTGAAATTTTTTTTTCTTTTATGGAGCACTATGTGGTAGTTTGAATGAGGGTGGCTTTCATGGGCTTATATATTTGAACTTTTGATGCTCACTTTTTGGGACTGTTTGGGAATGGTTAGGAGACGCAGCCCTGTTAGAGGTGTGATTGGGGGTTTCCCAGTTAGTTCTCTGTATGGTGCTGTGGATAAATACAAGATTTCAGCCACTGCTCCAATACTTGCCTGCCTGCCTGCCTGCTGCCATGCTCTCCTACATGATGGTCGTGGACTCACCCTCTAAAACTGTAAGCCCCATTACATGCTTTCTTCTATAAGCTGCCTTGGTCATGCTAATTTATCACAGTAACAGAAGTAACTAAGACATAATCTTAATCTTCTCATACCTACCACCTACCTAATAATCAGGCCATGTTTATATTGAGGCACTCTTTCTTATGTCTCTTATCTCTTGTGATGAGAGGTACATACTTTCAAACATGTAGCTAGGATTAAAGATACAGTATGTTGAATCAAGTGATTAATCACAGTGTATAGATTGCTATTACAAAGCGTATGTACATGTTTTATATACATTGTGCAATGTGAACAATGAGTGTTAGTTCATTACCCAGTGAACTAACCAACCAGGGATAAACTGGGGAGGATGTTAGATTATGGCCCATTAGCATCCTTGAAAATCTAGGCTGGTAACTTGGGTAGTTATCAGGCATGGCAAAAAGTATACATGGCTAAGTCCTTGTGTTACTATAATTTTCCATCTTCTTTCAAATTGCAGTCTCCATTCTAGTTGTGGGCTTATGTTTGTAAAGTTTAACAATACACCAGTAGAAAGAGAATTCTATTTAATAAAAACACTTGGAAGTGATACAGAAGCCTTCTCATTTTGGACTAGCTGTAGTAGTATCTGTTGATGTTATGTAAGCTGCCTAGGAATAACAACAAATAATCCTTCTTTGCTGTAAAGCCCATGAATGACAACAACGGCTGGACCAACAAGATAAAACACAGTGTTACAGTAGTGGTACTTTTATCTTGGAGGTAACTAATGGCTTTCTAACTGAACTTCAGGCTTGCTCAGTAGGAGTGAGTTTATGTCTTGTTCTGTAATCCTAACCCATGGCTGGAGAGGTTGTAGACCTTCTAATGCTGCTTTCCTAGTCCAAAATAATTTTAACCGTGTTCTAAATATTTTATTTTATATTTCATATACACAGATAAAATTTAGCTGTCCTGCCTCTTCAATGCAGCTTTTTTCTTTTTGGAGGCTACTAGAGAGCCACAGCTAGTCAACTGTAGAGAACAAGTGACGATGGGGTTTCCCAGCCCCAGTTGCTACATCAGTGTTTCAGTTGTTACACCTAATATCCATAGAAGCGATAATAAAAGCCAGAAGTCTAAAATACTTGTTGCTAGATAGTGTCTTCTAGACTTGACAGGAAAACCACACCATGAAATCTCAACATCATTGCTATAACAAAGCCTGCATTTGGCCAAATTAGTTGACATGCCAACATAACTGAGAAATTTCACAATGTGCCCACCCCTATATGAAGAACTACTGGAAACCAGTGGCATATGAGAGGAAAATCTGTTTTGTTCATGGATGAGCTGTCTAACAGGTTATCCAATCCCAGAAGCTTGTACATATGAACTACACTAGGTAGACTCAGTAGGGAGCTGTGTGTGTGTGTGTGTGTGTGTGTGTAATGATTAAGGAAAAATGAGGTCATGAGTTTGAAATGGAATTAGGGTGCCACAGGGAGGAGTTGGAAAATGCATTGCCAATGAGTGAAATTCACAAATTTAAAAATTTAAATAAAATGCTTAATAAAGAAGCCCCTAAAAGATAATAAGTTTAGTTCAGACAGAATCCAACACATGGTCAGCTTTCAACAAGTATTAAGGTTGTTACTATTCTTGAGTTCTTGCTGTTTACCTCAAGTTATTGATAGTGGCATATTGACCATAGATGTTAAGCTAACCCTTGAGCACACTTAACATGTTTTTTTGTTTGTTCGTTTGTTCATTATAGGGGAAAATGTAAAATTTCGACTTTATTCAAGCTAAACTTTTTACTTTGTTTTTACATATTATAGTATATGATCCTTAACTTCAGGGAATTCATATTTCTGTTGGATTTAGAGAGTTAGATATTTTTCAGTAAATAATTGAGCTATAAGAAGCTTATCCTGGGACCAGTTTCCAAGATCACTGGAGCTCATGGAAAATTCACAATGTCAATTCAGAGTCAGTAAGTATTTTTCCCCTAAGGACTCTCTCATTTTCTACTCAGCTTTCCGTTATTAGTTGAATAAATAAAGATAAAATCATTGGTTTACCTAAACAATGTCTATAGCCTCTAACAGTGACTCAGATACATAGTAGTTGAATAGAGCAATGCCTTTACCCGTGAGCTCCAGACCTCAGAGACTTCAGTGGATTAAACTCTATAGAGCCACAGGTATGGCAATTTTCCAAAAAGATAAATAATATTTTTTTTATATTTTCTTGGATTGTCTTATCAAAAAATAAATCATATCTCTGTATAATATTTTACTATACAGTGCTACATGCCAAGGTTTCTTATGCCTTTACTCTGCAGTATGCCTGTCCTTTATGTTACAGAAGTTGAAATCAACATGGATAAAATACAAATGTTAGTCTTTTATATCAGTTGTAAGGGTTGATCACTGGTAGGTTCTAGCAGAAGGAACAATTTCAAGCCATGTGTCAGGCCATTCAATACAACAGTTAATTTGACAATCCCCATAGGGTGAGATGCAAACAACTCAGTGTTTTTAATTTAGGTATGCAATGTAGTATCGTCTTTATACTCTTGTCTTGTAGCTAATTATTCTTAATAAAGTTAGACAGGAGGTTAAATTCATTTTATTTGTCAAATATGCAGTAGGTACATCTGTAGAATATACAATATATCCCTTCTGTAGGCTTTGTACATGAGAGGGGAGAATATGTCTGCTATTGTTTATATTGTTGTTGTTGACTTGACATGAGCTAAAGTCATCTGGGCAGAGGGGGAACATCAATTGAGAAGATTCCTCTATTAGATTGGTCTGTAAGCAAGTCTGGGACAGGTGGACCAGGGTTATTTAAAACAAAACAAAAAAAAAAGCTTTGTGACCCATAGAAACCATTTCCAATATCATCTTTGCTTCAGTTCCTGCCCCCATAAGACAAACACTGTTATCCTCAAATTTCTTTTAGTCATGGTCTTTATCACAATAGTCAAGCAGACTAATATGCTATGTTATGTGCCACTGTAAGGAAATATCTAAGGCAGATAAAGAAGATAAGGTTGTTCACACTTTTCTATTTTAGAGGTTCCAATCCAAGTTCTAGCTGTACCATTTGCTTTGTGCCTCTAGCATGGTAGGAATATTCATTGGAGCAAGGCACTTACATTATAAGCAAGGACCACCTACCAGACTGGCCTCACCTCCTAAAGCTCTTAAGAGCACCACTTACTCTGAAGTCTAGGCCTTGAACACACAAACAGGAGATTCTCATCCAAACCATAACACATGGATAAAGTATCAATATAACTAAGCATATATGTGAAATCTTTCCTTTTCATGTCCTCTGCAAAGTATCCTTGATCCCACAGACTCTATCCTTCTGTTCTCTTTTGTGGATCCTCCTTGTATGCACATATAGCAAGATGGATATGATACCATAATGCCTGTAAAGCACTGTCTGTTGACCATTTTGAAGGATCTGGCTTCTACAAAGCAATTGATGCTTTATGTTCTTAAAACTTCAAATAAGTATTTCTAGGACATAGTTAGGCATGGTGTTAAAGAAACATAAAAGTTATGTTATGTTTATATTATTATGACTCCTAGTCTTACTGGACTAAATATCTTTGGACATCCTTGAGTAATCTATAGAGAAATCATGCTCAGATCATAGAATTAGGCAAAACAAGGTGTATCTCTATTCCTAGTTGACTTAATAGGCAAAGGAAGGAACAAATTACAGTATCTACATTAAGAATGTGTTAACTGCATAAGGAGACTGTGTTATTTGGTTTCTTTTTGCTATTGTCTCTTTACAATATTGTCTCTTTACAAGTGGACAGGAATGTGTCTTCTACATCTGCCCTTTGGCAAGAAGAGTACAAGTGTTGATGTCTCTATGTTGTTCCTCGATTAAACAGTAGGGTAGTATATGCTTCAGAGACTGCCCCTCCACTCCTTTTCTCACACTTCTGGCTTCAATAACATGATTTGTACTTGAGTTTCAGTTCTGTATTCATTCACTATTCAGTCTTTTATGAGCTAATTGAAAATCTTGTTTCTTGTTTCTTGTTTCAGACATTAGGCACATGTTGCCCCAAGCCCAATTCCTTTGTGTGGCAAAAAAGCACCATGAAAGAAGGCTAATTGACCTTTTTGTGAATGAAGGACTTCAAAATGTGAATGATAAATCAGGGTCCGTTATGAATATAGACATGATTCATTTATTACTCTCATTAGTCTTTAGTGTATGAAAGAGTCAACTCATGTTTAATTTGTGTGCTTATAAATCATCAACATATTATTTTTTAGGAGTTATCAAATGTTCAAGAGCTAACATTTGGCTTGGAGCAACCCTATTCATATGCCAAATAATTTGGCTCAGGTTCAGAAAACTGTTGGTTTGGGTGTTCAGTGATGTCCTTCAAAAATTCCAGCTTTTTATGTTTCTTGATTGCAGGCTGGTTGCCATGAACTTTTCCCCACTTCACTCACGTCCTGCTGATTGCTTTGTATCCAGTGCTTACTTGTGATTCACTATGGTAGAACAGACATGAAACAAAACTGTCCTATAACAAAAAGGCTCCTGTAGCTTTCTGGAAAGTAACTGCAATAGAAACAAAAACAAAAAATAGAACAAATGCTCCAAAAGGTTGACAAACTGTATGTGATTGATGAGCATAGCTGTCACGCTACTCCCAATATTTAAATTTTAGACAAGACTGAAGTGTAATTAGTACAAAAGAAAAGTCCAAAATATTAAAAATGGGAATTTTGACCCAAGTTTCCGTCCATGCCACTTTACCTTAGTTAGTGCCTTAGTGGCTATTTAATGAAGGAACCCAAAACGAAACCAAGTCTTTCATGAATGTATTGTTGTTATTAATAGTAATATCAATGTTATGTGAGACTTGGCCAGAAATAAAGCTCACTGTGGACCTCACTTCCTTCCAGAGTGCAACCAAAGGCAGTATGCTGTAACCACTTAACATTTCCCACCGTTGTTCATTCAGAGTATCAGGGCATATGCACAGTTTTGGGCCGTTTTCAACTTGGTGGTGTCACAAAGCAGAAACAATACTACCCAAGCAATAATTATGTTATCTAATCCCTGATTAGTCTGCAATATGGCCTTCTGCTAGGGATCCTCCTCTCCTTTAATTTAGTTCAACTAAAAAGCTAACAAGGTTTCTTTCCCTTCTGATTTAGCCTCATATGGGCTGCATCAGAGATTCTTAAGTAAGTTGTTACAGTGCTAATTAAGATCTTGTGGTCAGGCTCCATCTTTTAGTAGATATGATAGGATTTGGCTTCCTCTATATTTTCAAGTAAGCAACCTTCAAACATCCTATGACCTCTCTACTACTGAGAAGATTTGATACACTGGAGGGATGCTGAGGCCACAAGCCATCTATTGATTTGTCTCTGAGTATGAGTGACTCATCCCTAAGTACTTTGGATGCAAAATGACCCTTAGATTCTACGTTTGGTTTTGGTTTTTTTGTTGTTGGTGTTGGGGTGTGTGTGTGTGTGTGTGTGTGTGTGTGTGTGTGTGTGTGCATTTACTGTGGTATTGTATTGGGAAGGTAATTTTGTTCAGGTCAACCGCAGGGTTTGCTTTCAGACAGTTATGTCTACTGTCCTCTTCATTCTATCAGTAAAAAGTTTAAATACTATGCCCTCCTCCATAAAAATGGGGTTTCTTTTCTTTTCTTTGTAACAACTTTCTCAATACTACTAACTATTTATTTCTGTTTCAGTGCTAGGTTAAAAAAAATGTGGATTTGTAGTACTATAATATTCAAAGAGTAGGAAAACAAGAGACAGAACAGTTTAATGCCTGGGACCTACACCTTCTAAACTTCACAACGTACCTCAGCCTCTGGATCACTCAGGAAACTCTACTGACTTGTAGATTCAAGTCAGAGCCTGATCCCCATATTTTGCTAGGGAGATATTGGTATATTTAGGGGAAAATGGGAAAAGCAGCCACTTAAATGATAGGGTAATGTCAGAACTAATAGTCACTAACAGTGCTGAACAGCCAGCTGTATTTTCATCTCTGTTGATCAAAGTGTTAGATATCCTAATACCTTAGCATTTAGAGTTAATCTGCTCTCTAAAATCCCACTTTGTTCATATTTCAGATAAGTCTGTCTTCCTTTAGTTGCTTTCTAAGAATCTTTTAATTATAATTTGTCAGAATTGCCACATCAATAAAATTTTGTTTTGTTTTCCTAAATCTAGAAAGGGAAACCTGAACAATATGAGCAGCCCTGTCTATGTGTTACAGTGAGAATTTGTCATTAAACAGGCTGCACATATTTTAGCTGGCTTTTCATATTAACACAGAGAGACAGCCTTTTCACTAAGGCTTGAAAACACTCCCAGATTCAACAGAAGTCCATCAGAATAGTTTTATACAAATAAATCTTGTGAATCATGTTTCCTTCTCTTTCCCAGCATTCTACTGTCATCAGATCCCAGATTGGGTAGGAATGGTTCAGTTTCTGCAGACTTGCCATACCCAGTCTTTGGCAAGGAGTATCCAAGAAATCATGACCTGTCAGAAACCTCTTAACGATCTGCAGGGCCTCTAAATCCTACACCCACAGCAGATTCTCTTATTTGATGATTTATGGGAAATATCCACAATGACAATCTGCTTACATTAGCATGGTGATATATTTTTAAATTGAGAATTAACTTTTCTTAGTTGAAATTGAAAATAAGAATTGAGTGTACTAGAGAAAACTCTTGTTCTAAGCTGAGCTTCATATTGGCTGCTCACAAAGCTGGAAAGATGACCTTTCATTACTGTGGAAGCATGAGGCCGTAACCAGCCACTCTGACAATAGTAGATTACAATTCCTATGTTCCCACCATGCTTTGATTCTAAAAACTCATGTCAATATTTTAATAGGTTTTTTTTAATTTTTTATTGGATGTTTTATTTACATTTCATATGTTGTCCCCTTACCCCATCCCCCACCCACCCAGGAACCCCCAATCCCCTTACCCCTCCTCCTTCTTCTCTGTGGATGTAACCTCTATCTACCCCCCAACTCCCACCTCCCCACCCTCAAAATTCCCACCCCCTGGGGCGTCCAGCCTTCATGAGGTCAAGGTTCTCTTCTTCCACCTATGCCCAGCAGGGCCCTCCACTCTTACATATTCAGCTAAAGCCCTGGATCCCTCCCTAAGTTCTCCCAGGCTGGTGGTTTAGACCCTGGGAGCTGTGGTTGGTTGGATTTTTTCTATAGTACAAACATACATCATCTAAAAGCATAAGAGGCTGAAGATATTTATGGTTTAGTGGGTAAAGTGCTTTGCCACAGATGCATGAGGGCCTGAGTTCAGATCTACAGAACCCATACAAAAGACAGACAAGATAATGCATGTCTGTAATCCCAGCAATCCTCTGAGTGAAGGGACATAGAAGCCTGGGAATCCCCAAAAGCTTCTGGGTCACTTTACTGGCTTATTTTATATCATCTTGACATAGGCTGGAGTCATTTGAGAGGAGGGAACCCCCAATTGAGACAAAACCTCCATAAGACTGAGCTGTAGAAAAGTCTGTAGGGCCCAGCCCATTGCAGGTAGAGTCATCCCTAGGCTGGTGATCCTGGATTCTATAAGAATGCAAGCTAGACAAGACAGGGGGAGCAAGCCAGGATGCAACACCCTCCATGCACACTGCATCAGTTCCTGCCTCTAGGTTCCGGCATTGTTGGGTTGTTGCCCTGACTTCTTTCAGTGATGGACTATGATGTGGAAATGTAAGTAAGCTAAATAAACCCTTTTCTTCCCTTAAGAACAATACAGCAGGAGTTGGTAGATTGAGCATGGGGTCTGTGTTTGACACATACAACCTCTATTTTTTGAGGATGTGATTTCCCCTCTCTAGGTTTGTTTCTTTGTCTGCAGAATAACAATAAGGATAGAGAGCCGTTTTGTTGGGAGCCGACTCTTAGCTGAAAGCGGCTATCATCTTTACAGCCATCTCAAGCCATATACCCTGACAAGAGACTTGTTTTCAACAGCCTGCAATAGCTCAGCACACTCTGATAAACATCTTCTTACACTGTTTAGTGCCCCCAGCTGCAAGGTGCTCCTGGTATCCATGGCTGCAAGGCACGTGACTTAGTGGCTTCAGTTGAGCTTGTCCATGAGGGCAAGTCACGTGGTAAAGGGTATAAATACCCAGGATTTCCTTTCTATGTGTGGGAGGAGTAAAGAGACTGAAGGAGTGAGGAGAATATAGTATAAGTGTGAGGAAAATATAGAAGAAGAGAGGAGAATAAAGAAGAGACTTGAAGAGACTCCACTGGACTCTGTCTTGTATCTATCTTTTGTGTCTCTTGCCCCTCTTTCGCCCTTCCTCGTCCCCACTCTCTCTCTTGCTAGACCCTGACCTGCAGACTGGAGCAGCAGAACCTACCGACCTTTACAAAGTAGCAGAACCGGCCGTTACACCCTTTCCTTTCAAAACTTCACTGGTTCATTCAATAACTAGGCTAAATCTTGATTATAGCAGCCCTCAAAACCCATATACTCATATCTTTGTGGGAACCTAATATATCTGCAGAGAATTTGCCTTCTTTCCCTCTGCATTTCCATGAGGTTCTTCTCTGATTTATCATGGTCATTGGACTGGAAAGTTAGGTCTGAGGTGAAATTCCCAACTGTGCTCTTGGCTTGGTCACAGCCCTTATGCCTTTGGGCATGTTGTCTGACTTATCTTTAGTTCTACCAAGGTGCAAACACAAACAAGGCTCCCTTTAGGGCTATGTGATGAATGACTACATGATAGTCTTCTTGTGTCAGAAGCAACCTATGCTGATTTTAATTATGACCTTGTGGTTTCTGTTTGCCTATTAAAGCTGTGCCTTTGTGATCCTAGCTTTTGAGGTGGTTTTCTACCTATTTGTATTAGGGATGAAGACAACAGAGTTGGCTCAGCAGCAGAAGGCTGCCAAGTGTCATAACTGAATTGTAGTATTTACTGTAACCAGTATCTCTTAAGCTTTTGTTTAAAACATGTTAACTTTTATAGCTCAGAGGAATTCATCAATCCTGACTACTAGTTATTTGTCAAAATGCTACATTAGGAAATAAAATGTTTCTGCATATCTAGGTTTCCTAAAATAAATGTAACCTCTGAGGGTATGCAAGCATTCTAGGATTCATACTAGTTAGATGCTTTGGCCCCTGGGCTTACAAGTAAGCAAACATCCTTCCTTAGTTTTATAAAACTGTTGGATTATTTCAAATCACACACATGCCCCCATCCTTGGGGCCTTAAGGACATTAACATTAATGAAAGTGATGCAAAATTCAATTAGAAATTATCTGATGCTCCCTGCATGTTGATTTCACTATGCAAGGAACCTCTTCTGCAATAATCTGCCTGAACAGATGAGACTCAGCTTAGGCAGGGAGAAGGCTGTCAGAGGAGAAGTTTCAAATAAGGGAGAAAAAAATGATCCCAACATGGGAGCCCACTTCACAGCATTACCCTTAGCAGAAGTTGAGCCTAAGGCAAGTCACATTATATTAGACCTAAAATATTTTAAATGAATGCCAAGGATGACTGCTAGTTTAGATTAAATGTTCCTAGGACTAGAGTAAATAACTATAATTGAACATGCAGGGAAACTATGGTGATATCAAAGGCTGGTTGTATTGTGTGGAATATACAGGACAAAATAAGGTTCTGGAGACCTATTTCCTGGCTTAAAGGGCATAGCACTAATGGATTCTCCCCTAGTCACAAGCCTGAGGCATGGGAAAGAGTCATGCCAGAATGGAAAGACTCAAATATCAAGACAGACAAGGGTTTAAATTCAAGCTGCGTCCTTCAGTTCCCTAGTGGCTTTCAGCAAATTACTGTACTTCATCTTTAAAATGAGAATACTGTGTCTGGGTCTTGTGGTACATGCCTGTAATCCTACTTAGAAGACTAAACCAGGAAGGATGTAAGTGTACATACAAATAAGCACACAATATTCATACATACAAAGTGATATCAGTGTCATAGGGGTTCTATGAAGACTAGAAATGCAACTCATAAATCCATTCTTATGGGACTTGATATCATAGCTTTCAGTAAATTATTT
Source organism: Grammomys surdaster (assembly GCF_004785775.1). Taxonomy (NCBI): domain Eukaryota; kingdom Metazoa; phylum Chordata; class Mammalia; order Rodentia; family Muridae; genus Grammomys; species Grammomys surdaster. The sequence goes on from NW_021604631.1 coordinate 1,081,820, forward strand.
TTATTTATTTATTTACTTATTTATTTAATGTGTATGGCTGTTTTACCTATATGTGTGTCTGTACACCATATATATTGCCCATGAAAGCCAGAAGAGAGTGTTTGATCCTTTAAGACTAGAATTACAGACAGTTGTGAGTCATCATGTGGGTCCTAGGAATTATGAAATATCTATTTGTTTTTCATATGATTAGATTTGTTTTTTATGGACATCCTAGGAATGTGATAAATTCTTCATACCTCCATCCTTATGTTCCTACACAATACAAGAGTAGTCAGTTCTTTTAACCACTGAGTCACCCTCAATAAATGATTTTTAAAGACCTTCTGTGATAGATCTTTTGTTATGGATACGAACTGAACCTTTACATATCTTGAAAATTTTACCTTTTTAATTGCTTCCTAATAGTTGGAAATTTCAGAATATCTATGTCTTCATTGTCTAACTCTCATTGCTGCATAGACTACCAGGTACTAAGATTGAATGTGTCAGTAAACTAGGGTTTGACTGTAATTGATTTCTGAGAGAGTATTATATTCATGAACACACAAAAAACACCACACTAACATTTAAAGCACGGCTGTGTGTGGCGTCGTCATCATCATCACAAGGCATGGTCCTGCCCATCATACTGTTTTTGATTCCTGTAGGAGGTGACTGCTTTCATGAACCAAGAATGTATGTGATTCCTAATGGCAGAGGGCCAAAATGTTCATCTCATTCATCATGCGAAATTGTTCATCAGTCTTTATGTTCTTGAACTCTCGATACATTGAGGGAGTATGATAAAGCATACACATAGTGAACTGTGAAGAGTTCAGTGTAAGGGGTGATTGCTTATAGGTTGCTTTAAAAACTATAAATGATTTGGAAAGAAAGAAGGTTCAGGCTATGAAAACTTTAAAATGCTGGCTTTGTTATTTCTTCTCTCATTACAATACAGCAGAAGTACATACATTCAAAGTCACTTCATAGATATGGGGATGAGATGCTTTCAGTTTCTAGCAGATTGTTTTATGTAGTTTAATTTCTCAGGTATTTGGTTGATGACATGAAAAGGAAATTTCATGTAGTACATGAAATATCAGTTTTCATATCATTTGGTTTGCTTTCTTTGGACAACCTATGAAGTGATAAATTCTTCATACTTCCATCTTCGTGTTTCTATGTAGTAGAAACAAACCAGTCATTTAAAAGCATTTTTATTCCATTTTCTATGATATCATTGGTAATTACATATTAATAATTTCAATCAATAAAATGTATAGTTATGACACTTAGGCTTTTTTCTTGAAGGGCTTTCTTATTTGATGAGCACATAGCCTCCTCCTTGTTCCCTTTTCTCCTTCATCATCATCTCTCACTATGGTCAAGTGTAAGAACTGATAACATGTGGCAGGTATTGAACTCTAGTGGCTAAGACTTCAAGGGACCATTAAAGGCATAGAAAAATACACCTTTGGTATCTTAATTTGATCACTCTAATTGAGAAAATACACCTTAAAATTACTTAGTGTGTATACTGACCTAATCATTTATTTGCTTTCTAATTTCGTACTTTAGTCTTTGGCTTTCTGAGTTTGTCTCCAATTAATGAGATGATATATAGAGAATTCCAAACATCAATATTCAAGTGATTGAACATTAGCTTTGGCCTGAGTCTTTTTCTTTTTCCTCTGTATAGGCCATGCTTGTCGTGTGTGGCATTGCTAGTGGGCTCCTCTTGGGAACTGACAGCAGAGTCTGGTTATAATAACGCATTCAGATTTGCTCTGAGTCTGTAATTAAATGACATCACTGAGTCTTTAATGCATCTGCTATGAAAGTTGGAAAGCTAAATTATCCCATTAAAGAGAGAAAAGTGTCACTGGGTGTTAAAAGATCCCAAGTTTAGCATGCTGTACAGTTGCTTCAGGAAAACTCTTCCAAGCCAGTTGAACATGGAACACAGTGGGAAGGCTGGAAGGCTGGAAGGCCATGTGGTTCAGAACAAGCTGTTCAAGATCCACAGCTGTACTTGGGCTAACTTTTTAAAACAGCCATTAAAAAACATCTTTTGCCTTTTCAAATGCAAGTAACTCCTTGCCTGCTGTTTTTTATGCTCTTAGCTGTGCTATTCCAGGCACTCCAGAAAATATGACCTCATAATAGTATAGTCCTTCTATCTCACAGCTAGTCTGTCAAGCCTGTTAGAAGGATGGACTATGGTTAGACAGGAAGGGTTTACTCGTATATAGATGACTCCATATTTCCTTTCCTTTGAAAGCCCTGGTTCATGTTCTCTGAACTACCTGTATTCTTACATCCTTAGTACTTTGAATGCCATGATTTTTAGTTGCAGAGTTTAAAAGAAGAGATGGAACTGTAGATAGGAACCTGTGTTAAACTTAAAAGTTCAGAGTCTTACTTTATATCCCAACTTCTTCCTTATATACCAGATATAATCATTAAGGTGTTGTTTTCACTGCAGGCAAAGGAAATGGTAGGCAGGTGTGTAACCAAGAGATAGACTTGTGCCTAGTATGGTTGAGGCCCTAGGTTCAGTCCTCAGAAAATAGGGAAGGAAAAGAAGGAAGAAGAGAGCAAGAAAAAATGTAATATTCAAGGGGCAAAGGTAGTATTGGAAAGATACTGTAGTACAAAACTCATAAGAACACTAGCGACCTCATAAGAGTCTGTGGCTTAACAGTCCTAGTTATCATCCACGCCTACGTTACAGACCTCACTTTGGCCAACTATCTTACAATACTGGAAAAATCAGTAGAGCAATAGTAAAGCTGCACATTAAAATAAATGGCTTCAAAGAATCTAGTTTTCTGGGGTTATGGGTCCTTCTTTAAGAAGGACGTCATCTCAAAAGCACGTGTGATTTTGGATTAGGTTTGGGTAAGGACATATCAAAAATTTAATACAGGATGGACCAGGTTTAAGTAAAATTGTGAAAACTAAAGATACCAAACCAGGTCCTGCATCTCGATGCTTTAGTTGATAATATAAGACAAACATGGAAGGAGTTAGACTTCAAGTAGTGTCTAGCATAGCATAAGTCCTAGAAATGTAGCAACAGGTCTCACATCAGCCTCGAAAAGTGTGAAACCCTGGTCCTAAAAAGCCAATGACCACTCATGAGTCCTGGACTCTACAAGGATGCATTTTTCTGACTTTCATTCACTATTTATTTGCCACTTCTTCCATATGCACAGCATCCATCAATGATGATTTAATATCTCACTAAATGTTGTGGGTATGTATTTAGGAGTGTGTATGGGGAGGGTGGCAACATTTAAAGAAATAGAGGCCATTGATTGACAGAGAATGGGGTGGGTTCAGGAGAAGGGTTGGTGAAAGAAAAGGAAGAAGGTCATTATATTTTAATTTCAAAAAGAAAAAAATAGGCCCCTACCTGTGCATGCAGTCTGACAAGAAATTAGAAAAGAGACTAATAGGGGTTTTTTTATCCCTTCAAATGATATTACTTGACTTATATGTATTCAGAATCCACTCTGCTTAGAATATTGAGTTAAAATTGTGAAAGCTTAAAGATGTCAAACCAGGTCTTGCATTTCTATGCTTTAGTTGATAAGACAAGACAAACATGGAAGGAGTTAGACTTCAAGATTGTAATAAAATTCAAGATGATTATACTATAGATTCAAAATAGGAAGGATTTATGAATAACAACAGTAATTATAAGTAACATTGAGCATTTGGGTCAGGTACTACACTGAGCACTGAGTACTTTTTAGGGGTTAATTCATTTAATCACTCACCATATAGGTGGTGTAGATTTGTAGATGAAGGCTTAAGACTATTGTCTTAGTCATCTTAGACTATTAAAGCCAAATGCCATGTATTGAGAGACTTGTACTGCATTTCTAGAGTTCTGAAGTTTAAAATCTGAGATGAGTGTGTCATCTGATTCTGCTGAATGTTCCTCCTGGCATAAAGATAGCTGCTTTTGGTGACTCTCCTTATGGGCAGTGTATGGGAGAGCACAATAGTCATCCTCCTCAGGTCTGTTCTTATTAAGATACTTATCCAATCTTTATGACCCCATTCAAACCTAATTACTTCTAAATTATATACCTCCTAATACTATCAAGATAGGAGGCTAGCCAGGGATGCTAGGACTGCACTGGAAAGTCTAAGTGGCAGATTTAAAAGTTCTCAGTCCATTGGTAACTTAGGTGTAGTTGATTAAGTTAACAAACTCTACCCCAGCTACTGTGTTTGTTTAGAAGGTTATGTCACCACAATAACTGCATAATTGCAGGTGTGCTAGTTAGTCTAAGTATCCATTTCAAAGATATCTTATTTTAGTAACAGTGGTGTTGTTTCAAAGTCTATGTTGTTAAAAATAGTGATAGATTTTGCCTGTAAGTTGGGAGTTTTAACCATCACAAATACATTATCCTGAGATTTCACTGCTAACTCTCTAGAGATGCTGATGTGCTCAACATATTGATCATCTTGTTTAAGTGTCCAAGGACACACTGCTTTGGATGGTGAGAGCTCCATCCATGGGACTGTATAATTAGCTGAAATATTATTCCCATGTAACAAACCTGACGCCATTAGTGTTGGGCAGCTCCTGAGGGAGTCCGAATCTGCCTCCAGCCCTGTAAATAATCAACTTATGATTAACACAGCCAGATAGTCCCAGCAGAATAAGAGTTGTCTCTCTTTGAAGTGCACAGTGAGCCAGAGGTTGCTGAGTGAACTGTGCTTCCCACAGCTGGAAAAGAAGCAGGCTTTTAGGAGTGATAGAGCATGCATTAGATTGTAGACAAGAAACAAATTTAATGATTGATTTTCATTGGAGAAGCCTGAGACATGTCTTCACCTAAGGTTGCCTGATAGTCCTAAAGCTTTAAGCTGCTAATGAGAGTCTCTGCCCATCCCACTGGGGCACTTACATGTTGCTAAGCACTGAGAAGGATGGAGCAAATGATGCAAAAGCATGATTCAATTTCCTGGAATTGGGGGGGTGTTTCCTGTAACACTTAAACTTGCTGTAAAATGATAGAACTTAAGACAGCTGGTAGAAACTGGGAGCTTTACGCCTCTACCACAGTTCAGTGTTAGTCCTGTGCTATGAAATTTGTGTTCTGTGGATGGCCACGTGAATTAAGTTGGAAGTAAATCATTAGGTAAATTCTTCCTGTAATGCACCCACCATTCCCAAAGCTAGGTCATCTTCCTCTTTGGGGTTTATAATAAGCTAGTAACTAAAGGGAGGATGGCATGATAGAATTGTTCTTCAGCTCCACATAAAGAAGTCATACATGTTATGGTTTGCAGGCAGTTTTCAGCTGCAGGCTGCAAGGGACACTGGGGAACTTGCTTGTCAAATAAACAGAATGCATTCATTCTCAGGCATATAGCCTCAATCGTTTTCACAAGTATTAAACTCACTTAGAAAATAATTAGTAATCAAAAAGGCATTTAAACTCAACTCTCTGCGTAGAGGGAGATGTGCATTATATCAATTGAACTATCAGTTTAAATATCCACTTTAGTTGTAGACATAATTTGGTTTTAGTGAAAGAAGGCATATATGTAGATTGGAAAATGTGGAATGCTTTAATCATTGTAGTATCTTTTTATTAGAGTTGAGAATTAGGAACTGTGTTGACCTATGGGTCTTCTCCTCTCCACTGGGACCTGTGCCTTGTAACACTGTGCAGCTAGTGGGAATCCAGCAGCTGACCTCATTCAGCAGCTGCACACTAAGGATGCCCAATCTGCTAAGTTGGTGGTAAAATTAACAGATTATTTTAATATATTGTTAAAAAGAAATGTTCTTCACATGCTCTTGTCAAATACCAAGACCTAAATTTATATTTTAGCTGGAGTTCTATCCATTCAGAATTAAGCATTTACTTTATGGCCCCTAGTACTCACTACATCAGTTCAGTTTACATCTGTGTACATTGAGATCTCATGAGTACATTGTCACATATGATTGGAACCTTCATATCTCTTGATTGGTTGGCTGAATAAATGGGTCCTGGATAAAACAATTAGAACTCCTTTAGGGAGTTATATAAATGAATTAATTTTCTTTAGTAGTTACTTATTTAATAAATGCAAATATTTTGAAACAAAGTCTCCATGAGAGTAAAAAAAATATTGGCTCAACATTTACTTTGGGTAGTTGCAAACTATGCCAGATAAGTGTCTTGCTTTAAGAAGACAGTAATACCAAAACCAACATTTTAATTCCAGGGCTACTTAGTCCATAGTCTTCTCACCAAAACTATATTTTTTAAAATACATCTAGCTCTTGAGACATTTAATCATCTCTGTGTGTGTGTGTGTGTGTGTGTGTGTGTGTGTGTGTGTGTGTCTGTGTTTGTCTGTGTGTGTGTGTGTGTGTGTGTGTCAGATAGACACAGACAGAAAAGAAGAGTTCCATATATGTACAGATACAGTCACCTACATGTGCATATGTAAAGACCAGAGGTCAACTTTGGGTATTTTCCTCCATCACTGCCATATTTTTTTAAACAATTTCATCAGTAGACAGGGGACTCAGTTTCAGCTAGTCTAGCTGCCAAGTAAGCACAACAGGGCCTCTTGTCTGTACCCACCACTTCCCAGCATTCGGGTTGCAGATATACATTGTCGTATACCACTTTTACATGGGTGCTAGGGGGTTGAGCTCAAGTCCTCCATCTCACCATCTCTCACTAAACCTAGAGCTCACCAATTTGGCACAACTGACTGAGCAGCAAACCTCAGACATCCTCCTGTCTGCCTCAATAGCTGTAGGATTATTGGCACAAGCTACCATGCTAGCTTTCCCCCCCCCCTCCTTCTTCTTCTGCTTTCCTTTCATTGAAAATATTTTTTTTCATACACATTATTCTGATCTCAGTTTCCCCTCGATCAACCCCTCCAAGGTCCTTCCAACTTCACCTCCCATCTAAATATATATCCTTTCGGTCTATGGTTAGAAAACAAACAAGCATTAAAGAATAATAATAAAATAAGATAAAACCTGAAACAAACTTGAATAGGACAGAACAAACACACACAAGAAAAAGAGTCCCCCTCCAAAAAAAAGCACAAGAAACACATATAGACAGTGACATATGTTCGCACACACAGGAAATGATTAAAAAAAAAAACAACCCACAAAACTAGAAGTCTAAGTCTAATATATACACAAAGGAACTATATGGTAAAGAGAAAGGGAGGGGTGGGGTAAGGAGAGACAGAGAGCACAGACAGACAAAAACCTTCTAAAAATACTATTGAGTTCATTTGTGTTGACTGCTGGGCAAGAGGCCAGCCCTTAAGAGTGATCTGTATCCTCAGTGAGAGTCTGTTGGAGAAAACTAATTGTTCATGTCTGAGTAGTTACCAGTTGGAGATAAAATCTGCATTAAGGACAAGGCCCTGTGCCCACTTTTGTCAGCACTAGGATCCCTATCCGGTGTAGACACATGCAGATGCTGTGCGTGCTGCCACAGTCTCTAGGAATCCACATGTGTGTTGGTCCTGCTATGTTTAGAAGGCCTTGTTTGCTTGATGTTCTCTACCACGCTGTTCCTTACAATCTCCCAGCCTCCTCTTCCACACAGTTCCCTGAGTTCTGAGGGGAAGGGTTTGATGAGAGCATCCTATATAGGATGAGTGTTACAAGATATCTCTTTCTGCACATTGTTTGGCTGTGAGTCTCCGTATTTACCCTCCTGGTCTATGAGTATAGCAGAATGTTGTTAGGAGTCATTTTATTGCCACATTCCTTTAACAGAACAGTAGTATTTGGCTTTGTCCTAGAAACCTAGTCTGACTGGTCTCAGGTTCTTGGACACTCAGGCATCTTAGGGATGGGTTCTGTCTCATAGAGTGGGTCTTAAATCCAATCAGATATTGGCTGGTTACTTGCACAAGCTTTGTGGTAACATTACACTAGCACACCTTGCAGGCAGATCACCACTGTACAGGGAATGGTTTGTATTTGGGTTGGTGTTCACCATTTTACTTTGGTAGTGATGGCTGATGTTTGATTGGTTAGTTGGTTGGTTGGTTTGGTTTTCATGGAACAGGGAATCTGACCTCCTGTCTTCATCCTTGCACAGCAAGCAGTTTACCCATCTTCCCGGCACAGAGGTACGTAACATTTATAAAACAAAAATATTACCTAAAATTGAAAAATCAAGCATCCATAACTCTAAATAAAACTTACTTGTACGGATTCTTCTTACTTTTATGTCTGTGGGCGTAAATATGTGATTCAGTATTGTTTTTCATGTGAGGATAGAACTCTGAGTGAATTTTATGCTCTAGAGGAAGTCATCCGTGGTGGTCAGAACCACAGACCCTGGAAAATGCTTGTGTTCTCAAACCCATGTGTTTTTACCCACAGCATCAGGCGTGGTGCAGACCCTAGATAACAGGCCCTCCTTTAAGGGCCCCATATCCTTGCTTTTGTTTCTTTCATGGCTTTGGCTTCTCTGTCTGAACTTAAGAAGTTTTACATCTGCTTTCTATGCCCATCAGAGTTAAACAACCCGTAGTGTTTCATCACTTACAGTGTTCCAGAGGTGACCTTCACATTGTCCGTGGAAGCTGATTACTTATTTACAACTGAAGACATTTTATTTTATTTTTTTTGAAAATACAGAAGATAAAAACTCTGCTGTAGAAGAAAATTGTTCACAAAGAGCAAAACTCTAAATTACCATGCGATGATGAAGCTGTAAGTGGAGCTATTGTAAAATATGCATTTTTATCCCCACATGAAAATGGAACTGTAAAAACTGAGATGATTTTAATGTTCTGGAAAAAAGTCTATAAAAGTAGTGCACATTTAGAGTTTTTCAAAAGGAGATATCAAATAGTAGCAACGAGCAGTCAGTCAGTCAACTGTAGGTTGTTGGAGAGGATTTGGAGGCTCTCTAGTGTATAGAACCAGATGGTGCGTCATCTTCTCAAAGTGCCTTTCTTGCCTTCAGACCATCAGTAGGGCTGTTCTTCGCTGCAGTTACAAGGAAAGGACATTAACAAACGTAAACACTTTATGAAAATGCCTTAAAATCTTCAAAGAGGAGCCTGTGTCAGAAGCCCTGGAATATTTTCACCTCATTTATTTTCTCTTCATATTGCCTTTATCTAGTGATTTGAGGAGAACAGAGACAATCTAGTACTGTTACTTTTGACTATATTTATCTGGTATTTCATATAACTTTAAACTGTAGGTCTAAAGTATGTAACTCCATAAGAACTTTGAGTGTCACAACAATGACAGGTCCATATGCACTTTGGACACTTCCCACCATGTGCTCTTCCTGTGGTGAGGAGCTGATGAGAAGGCCTTGGGCACTGTCAAGGAAAGCCATAGTCTCCTCATGCATCTGCTCTATTGTTTTGTTACTTGTTTTCCAATTTCAGCACTCAACTTTGAATTCTCCATGAGTAGTCTAATATTTTTGACCCTTAGATGAAAAAGAAAATACATACATGTATCATAGCATATGCATTGAATAGACTTAAGTAAATAACATGGACTCTCCATCTTTTCTGTCGAAATTCAGTCACCACTTAAGCACCTCTTTCCCGGTCTTAATGGAAAATAGTTGTGTGCACCTGTGGCAGCCTAGCTCCGTGGCTGCCTCACTCACGGTAGCAGTGAAACTATCTGGAGCCCTCTGAGCCAGGAACAGAACCTACTGCTTTGACACATTTGCTGAATTTCTGCTCTTCGTGAAATCTCAAAATAAAATCACCTTTGTCTTTATTTTGAACTTACTAAGCTGTGCCATTCTCCAGTCAGTACCTGAAAGGTGCTTCCTTTAGATTACCACTTTTAGGTCACAGTTCTTTCAGCCTAGGTGTCCTTCCCTCCTGTCTATCAGTTCCTTGGAAACTACCTAGCCTGCAGATAGTAGCCTGAATGGGTCTCAGCTGAGGGCTCCCACTCACTGTCTCTTCGGTAGCTGTACCCTTGGACCCCAGAGAGGACAGCTCCAAATCTAATCACTGTTTTACAATGTTTCAACTATTCACTGTGTATGATTTCTTAAATGTCAGACCGAAAGGTCCAGTTTCAAAGAACTCCGTTTTTTAAAATTAGGTATTTCACACACAAGTTCATATATAACCATTGTTGAATAAACTGTTATCTTCAATGAATAAGGAATAAAGATACTTAGAGAAAGAGAACAATGGTTAATGGGTTTGCTTTTCCCTCTAACCACGGCCATGAAAATGTAATTGTCATTAAAGGGCTATAAAGTTGTCTGCTTTAGTGGTTCAGCACACTAATGGCTCTCTGCTTTTAGTGCTGTTTTAGTATGTTGACCCGCTGTTCCCTGCAGCTGGGAGTTTATTAGTCATTCTGGCCTTTTGGAATGAATATTCATAATAAGATAGCAGTGGTGATTCAGTTCCTCTTTACAGCCTCAAGGGAATTACTCCTAGCAACTGGGAAAACTGGGAGAAAGGGTTCATATTACACCAGCATCCCATAGTGAATCATGGAATGTGAAGCTAAGTTCACAGTGTCTTGTGAGTAAGCTGAGGCTCAGGGCTACAGTTCTAAGTAGTGTTCTCACATGGGAACATATGCCTTCTGATTGCCAGGTCAGGGTCTATGATATTATATAGTCCCCATATTAATTTGTTTGCTTTGTTATAAAAGTTATATCCCGGGAAGATATGAAATGCCTAATAGTTACCTAGAACTCAACCATGACAATGAAATCTCAATGACCGAACTAAGGAAGGAGGGGAGACGAGCAGATATGTTGCTCTGTTCACTGTGTTGGCTTTTTAAGTATTTTTTCCAACTACATTATGTATTCCCTCTTTTAACTTCTACCATCATCATAAACAACTTTTTAAAAATACCCCTGAGTTTATTAACAGTTGTGGAACCCCTGCTTGGTGTTGGTGGTTTCAGGAGATAGAACGGCAAATATGGAAGACATATATTCCTTCTCGTCTTAATCGTAAATACTACATAATAACTTTATTAAAAATTATAATGATTATATTTTCATTTACTGTTGACATTCAAACATCTAGCTTTAAGAGTTAAATTCCATTTCAACTTTTTCCATAGGCAGCTTATTTTAGTGAATGTTTTATTCTTTATATATCTTAATGAGATTAGGTGTAAAGAGAGGATTGTTTTACTTTCCCAAGGTGACATCACTTGAATCACTAGCTAATTTTGTGTTTTCCCTGGACTGCATACCAATCAGAATAATTGAGAAAACAGCTACAGTGAACCATGGCCAGAGAGCCACCACCCAAGGCTGTTGCAGGGGGTCCTCAGTAGTCTGAAAGATGAACGGCATGGCTTTGCCTATGGAGACATGGTGCTTCCCCAACACTGGGTTAACAAGATTATGTTTAGTGATCTATGTCTTTGGTTTTATGTGAGTGTCTCCTGACTTTATACGTGTACTCTTTCCCTAGTTATGTGCCTAGGAAGCTAATTATTCAGTCAGAGAGTAATGAAAGACCCTGCCATCTGTCTGCTGCTTTAATAGAGTGTCAGCATATCCCAAATAGGACATAATTGGATTGACAGACACAAAGCCAGTTATTAGAATATTATTATCTTATTGGGGAAAGAACAGGCAAAGAAGCATACAGTGTAACAAAACTAATCTGATGTTGTCTGTTATTCCTGGAAGACATCACCCTTCACACAGAATACATGGGCTTTGAAACCCCTGACCAGCTTCAGAATGCTTGGAGTTCCTGTTCTCAGAACTCATTTCTGTATTATTACAAATCATTATAATGCAATCTAATAAAACACAGTTTGCATAAAGATGGAGCCCATTTATAAAGCTGTCACCCCAGCCACTCTATTAATAGAGCCATTTTAAAGATTTATTGTGAGCATATGTTACTTTTTGCAGAGGGACAGATTGAGAGCTGCAGGATTTGAACATGCTAGAATGTGCTACTGCAGATAACTCAGAGGAAAAAATTGAAGCTATTTTGTGCAAGAAATGTCTTTTTTCCTTTACAGGCATAACTGCAAGACGATCGTAGTGAGGCATTGAAGAAGGGTGACAAGGCCACAGTCATGCTACATAACTGCCTTTTTTTTTCCTTTCACATATTCTGCTTTGTTTTCAGATATCACTGAAGATTTGGGATCACATGGGTGAGCAAAATATAAGGCTTTCGAAGTGTAGCTGGTTATGAGCTTTCTCCTTCAAGCAGCTGTGGCTAGATCTCTCTGACAGCCAAGCACTAGACATGTGGTTTATGAATTCAGAAACAGGTCAAGGACCATTGTAGCCCTCCTTGTTACATCCTAGTGTTCTGCCCTTGGAGCTCATGGAGAGAACTAGAGAGGAGTCCAATAAGTGTGTGTGTGTGTGTGTGTGTGTGTGTGTGTGTGTGTGTGTGTGTGGTGTGTGTGTGTGTGGTGTGTGGTGTGTGGTGTGTGTGGTGTGTGTGGTGTGTGTGTGTGTGTGTTTCAACAAGCCTCTAAAGAGCTCCTGCAGTGTGTGCCAGGCACTTTCTCAGATTCCATATATACTACTGGAAATGAGCCAAAGAGCTGCCCTCTGGGGGTTTCCATTCCACTGAGGCAGATAGAAAGTAAACAGCAAACTCGTATATGTCATACCAGATTGTGACAACTACAGTGGAGAAAAAAGAAGGCAGCTGAAAGAGACAGTTTTAATTAGGGAGACATGTTTATGTCAGCTCTTCTCTAAGCTTTTTAAGAAACTGACTGCCAATAGTGAGTCTTGTGAGTGTCTGGATAAAGCACCCAACCGATCGAGTGCCCTGTTTAGTCTGTTACAGGCAGCTTACTTTTAGGGTAATAGTCCTTGGTATTCCTTGATTGAAAGTTAGCGGGTACTGATGGACATGCAAGGCTGTTGGACACACAGTCCATAAACAGAACACTCCAGAGTTTCACCATTGTAAACTGAGTCACTGCTTGTTCTTGAAAAAATTCTTTCCTACGGAGGCAAACTATTTTCAGGCAACACTTTCTCATTATAGTCTACTATTAACTGATTTGGCAGATTTATAAATGAACAAAATTAATTTTTATAATTTTACATACTATAATGATTACTGTGGTGAGACACTTATGTGTATTGCACAAATGTAAGGTAGTGTCACCACATGTACATCACTGACAGCCTTACAGTAATCCCTCAAGGCACATATTATTTCCTCATTTGTAGATTAAGGGCCTGGCTAGGGAAGTTCCATAGTTAACGATCAGCAGATCTGAAGCCCCTGGGTCTGTCTGACCCTAAATCCTGTACTATCTTTTGTATACCATATTGCCCAAAAGATATTACCTCTGAGTTCTTAATATTAGGGACAAATTGTGTTAGGAACCATGGGAAATATAAAAATAAATAAATAAAAATGCAATTCCTGTATCAAGAGAGATGAAAATGCACTGGAAAGAGATGATCACATGGGAAAGAGCAGAGGACAGTGAGGGATGAGGCAGAGACACGTAATTGCATTGTGTGGTCTGTGAAAGCTAGGGAGAGACAGAGATTAATGGAGACCGCAGACAGTAAGCCTGAAGCGGAGCATTTGAGAGACGGGTAGAATCATCTATGGATGTTAAAATCCACATGTACCTAAGCTGAACATCAGATGTTGTGTCATAACCCATGAAAATTGCTAGCAATGGTAAGCACAATGCAGCTAGAATTTCCTGCAGCTTTTCTTTCCTGTAGTCAAGCCCCAGATGAAGTGTTTGCCTTGTGAAAGAAGTATTATGTTATTCAAAACAAATGGATATTCTAAAAGACTAGATCACATGCACACACTCAGAGCAGATAGGTGGTGACAGTATGTAAGGCAACCAGGAGCTCATTCTGACTGAGGGACCTATGTTTGCGTCTTCTGTCCTGCCTCTCCTGGGACACATCTTCATTGAGTAAATCACAGGCTAAATGTCTCACTATACTTACGTTGTCCCTGGTCAGTCCATATGTCGTTGGTTTCATATATATTGAATGCAAATGTTTTGAAACATCACTGAAGTGGGAAGAACCATTAACAAAAAGTCCAGGATGAAAAAAAAAATTGCAGATCCTCATGAAAGGACAAGCAAAGGAGCATACTGCTGAAGTGTGGGTAGACAGTGGGTCAGATCATAGGTGGAAGCCATTAAAACCAGAGCTAGAGAGTGGGCAGAGGCAGTGTGTGAGAGGTAGGTATACAAGCAATAGAAGCCACTGTGCAATGCGATTGTTAAAGATCCAGGTAAAGAGAAGAACTAAAGATAGTCTGAGAGACAGAACTTGTGTGGAGGTAACTGGTGCATTTCACTACCCTGATAATAGCCAAGCCACTGAAATGAAACTTGAGTTCAAAGCAACAGATGAAAGTACCAATAATTTGCTGAACCAACTAATGGTAACTTTTTACCCTATACCTTTTCACCTACCCATCCAATGTTCTTTGCTTCCTCTTTAAGTCTACACTTACTATTGAACCCACTCCTGTCAAATGAAAGCCTGGCGTGGCATTGCAGGCTATTGGCAGCATTAATTTATGTGCCAAAAGTGAAAGAGACTCAAAGAGTTTGAAAGAAAATTGAAATATTAACATGATTTTTACTGCCTAGGTGTCATCCCTTAGCTTCCCTCAAATCATACCTACCTTACTTAGATTTGCATACTGCTAGTATATTCAAAAACAAATACTGTCTAACATCCCTCACTGCTCTGATTTCTCACTATTCTCTTTCCTTTTGCATTTTTATGACTGCAGCTTGTAGAGAATTAAATAGCCAAAAGGAAACAGCCTTTTCCTTCTGTATACCAAGACCTAGAATAGTCACTGAGGGGTTTGATTGTTTTTGTTTGTTTGTTTGTTTGTTTTTTATGATCCTTGAAATTCATAATAAGAGATTTGCAATCCCAGTAATATAGATGTTCCTGTTTTGTTTCAGCAATAGCCCTTCTGTTCCCTCACAGGACTGTAGGGAGTTAGTCACATTAGCGCGTGTTTCTGCACTGACTTTTCAGGTGTCTGATAATAAAGTTTTCTTTATATTGTTTCCAAAATCCAAGTAATCTTAGGTACAGTAGCCAAAAAGATGTTTATTCAAGGAAACATTTCATAAAAATCCCCTGATCATTGCTCTAAAGTTTACTTGACCCAAATGACGAAGAGTGTGCTCCATAATGACAACTGTTTCCAGTGTTAGCACAGGCAAGCATCTTCCAGTCTCTAATAACAACGGGACAAAGTGTCAGTCATGCATGACTTCTCACATCTAGCAGCAACTTATAAAAATTTTAAGATCTTGTTCTGCTCCTGTTCCCTTCTAGCATTTTAATGTTCATAAATTATCATGGGAAGACAACAGCTCAGGCATATGGTTGTTGGTTAAGCCTATCTTTTCCAACTGAGTAAAAGGATTGTTGCATGTCAACTGGTCAAGAATCACAGCCTACATGGACACATAGCAGACCCTTGAGCATGGTGAGGGAATGATGGCTAAGGTGATTTGAGCACATGAAGACAGGCAGGTCTCCTTCCACTCACACTGCTGTCTTAACAATGCTGTTTATTCCTGAGATACCCAAGGGGAGTGGGGCCTGGGAATGGTGGCAAAATGAGCCTCTTCTCATTGGCTATGAGTAAGACATCGTTCACTCCCTCTTCACATTACTGCTCTGTCATTGGGTGGGTATGTTGTATTTATTCTTTATGAATAATCAATAAGCCCACTCTACTTCTACATTACTGCAAACGTAGCTAATAAAAGGCCTAAATCTATTTCAGCAGCAGTATTGTTTTTAATTTCTGAATGGTTTCAGAACATATAAACTTAGAAATATGAATTAATTAGAGCTTTCACAAAATGAAGGTAGATTTCATCATGATGATAAAAAACACCATTCAACAACAAATATATTTTTTTCACATTTTTCTATCTAAGCCTACCCTAGTAATTGCTTTCACCATGGCCATTTTCAGAGCTGACATAACTTCACTTTATGTAGAAGGCTTACGGTGAATGTTTACTGATACACAGTGCTAGATCCAGTGGAGAACATAGGAATGAACTGAGCCCACATCCTTCCCTCAAAGAACCTACTGTCCAGACAGTTTTGAACTGTACACATGAATTACACAGCAGTCCGTACCACTGAGCCTCTCTCCTGTGTAATTCTTAGGTTTTGTTTTTTTTTTTCCTCTGTGGGTCAATGAGGTCTGGATATTTTTCCTTCATCACAGTCCACAGTAAGAATTTGTAAACATCAGAATCTAACACACTGCCATGTGTGTTAAATAAAATGTATGAATATTAAATTTATATTATACATAATCAAGACATGGCAATTTGTCCATGGCAGCTATAATACACACTAGTATTTCCTGTCCCATTCCAGTCTCCTTGCTCTTACTCCCCTGTTCTCTTTCACCCTCATAGTTCACAATCCTTCAGTTTGATTTTATTTTAATTGTTTCAGTTCCACATGTCTAGCCTGAGTTCTCAATGGGCAGGTTTCCTGTCTGCATTGTGGCATCTGGTCATGCTTCATGATAAGCACACAGAAAACAAGTGGGTACATTCAAATCTCCCAACCTGATGAATGGCGTTACCTGCCACAGGTTCCTTAGAACTCTGACCTGGAGAAATGAGGAAAATCTGCCAGCGTCCCATTGTGACTCCTGTCCTGAGATGAACAGAGCAGGATAATGAATTGTGTATAATTGAGAAATGATGGACATAGTCTATGATTGGGCAAAAACATCTACTAACTTCTAATAGATTTCAACTCACTAATACATTTCATCTCACTAAAGGCCTCCTTTATTCAGCGTGCTGAGGATTTTTTCTGAAACTCTGACTTAAGGAATGAAATCTACCTTCAATTATTTATGGTTTAAATTAATGCAAATAAGACTCCCTGGCTTGCTGTGCTGATACTCATTAATAAATATTTCACTGGGTATTAGGAAGATTCAGATTGACTAAATGAGGCTCTTTTTCAATATAAACAAAAGCCCTTGTGTTTTTTCACTACTGTGCAGGCCCAATTCTTATGTCTGGCTTTCAATACTAAATGAATGTTAGGTGGGTGCATCAGCAGTGCTGCGGATCCTGTGGGAACCAGAGTCCATGGGGGCTCCACAGTAAAATAACCCTCTAGTTAAACCAAATTTAATCTCATTAGCAGGGTAATTGTGCTAATAGGGGAAATGGCTGGCCAGGATAAAGAGAAACCCACATATTCTAATTACTTTGCTTCTGTCATTGGAAGATTTAACACTGAACTGGGGCAAAAGATGCAGATTCTGTATTTGGCCTAAGATAGCCGGAACCTTCCTGATGTCCACATCTCTCCCCCTTTCTGAACCTCCCCGCCTCACTCATGTCACATTGTGCATGTTCTTGATCTTTACTGTAGAAATAAATTCCAGGACTACAGGATCTTCACACTTTGTGCCTTTTATGGATAAATCTCACCCTCTGTTTCAACAAAAAAATATACATCAGACCACCAAAGATTTAGTAGTGTAGACAAAAATATCTAATACAATCAAAATATCTGTAACTTAGTTATAAAAATATCATTTCATATTTTTTTATTATAGGATGCTGTGGCTTCACAATAACTGAATCAGGAACTAAGCATTACTTTCTTCTGTATTTATGTCCATAGCATTTTTAGGATGTGCTACAGAAAAAAGAAAATTAGGCTACTTAGACGCCAAAGCTTGGTTCAAGACAAAATACCTAAGCTTAATAGCCATGTGAACTCCAGCAAATTGCTTATTTGAACTTCAGGTTTGTTATGTGTAAAATGGAAATAATTATCAGTTCACCATAGTCCTAAATCAGAGTGAGATTAGATTATGTAAAAATCTGCAGCAAGCAATGGTGTACACGGTATGTATGAAGGTAACCATTTTCTACCTGCCTTAGAGGACCTGGTATCTCTAGCTCTTAGAATACAATGTAGTCATAATCAGCAAATAGTCATTGAGTTATTTAACTAAACATGTTAGGGAGTTTTGCCATCAACCATGCACTTATTATTACCAGAATTACAGTAGTGTGTGATTATTTCCAAGAATTTTTCAAAATCATTGAAAAGATACTGCTACATCCTTTTTAAAAACAAAATCTATCAACTACTTCTATTCCAAGAACAGCTTATTGTATCTATTTTGAAACAAAACAAAAGTATGAATGACATCACCAAGCTGAGTGCATGGGTGCTGAATGCAGAATTATTGCAAATTTGTCTGTCATACTTGTGGCCATAATTTTTCACAGTTCACCTGAGAAGGTGAAGTTTTCTGTTTACTATTATACTAATATGTAAACTGTATCAAGGTTAAACTCATTGTTCATATAGCTACTAGAAATTATTTTACACATTTCTTATGATACCACAAAATATTTAAAACAATTTTTACATCAATAGACTTTTTATTTATCTTACAATAAACCATATATTCTGTAATTTTCCTCATTACTTTGGAAAAAAAATAATGTTTTTCAAATGAAATAAGATCTGACTTTGGAGTTTTTTTCCTTTCCAAACAGTTTCTATAGGCTTTGCTGTCTGTTGTACATTCATTTCCAGTTACTAGGAATACACAGCCCAAAAGTGTAAGATAATGAGCAGAGTCACGTGGTCATAGACACTGACTGTTGCACAGCTGTTATCTGTTTTGTGCTTTAGTACTTAGTACCATAATAATATGGGACAGTGTTGGTTCTGTGGGGATTGATGATGTTGTCATAAAAATAATTTTATAAGATTTTTTCCCATTGGAAATGCTGTTTATTGATACATATCTACCTGCAGATTCTCAGTCAGGGAACACTCCTTTCTGACTATATACAAATATGATAATTTACACGTTTGTACACTGTGGTTTTGTGAGCAGAATTTTAGAATATGACTTTGCTTTACTGAGGAGAACTTGAAGGAAATGGATTTATAGCGGTAGTAAAAGTCTTTGGTTCTTGGCTAATAATGGACACACTTATGAAACTGTAAAGCAAGGGCTCTCTGGAAGAGAGAGGACAGTGATGGAACATGGCAAAGATGGCTGAGAAGCACTTAGCTTAGCTCACTTTTTATCCTAGGCAAGAATTGTACAGGTTCATTTTGTTGAATGGAAACGCCGAGAGAATAAAGTGATCCAGATTTCAGTGGGGATGACCTTAGCCGAAATGCCCAACAGTGGGGAGATGGAACCTGAAGAGACCACCTCCAGTAGATAGACAGGGCCCCCAGTGGGGGGATGGAGCCACCCACCTATCCTCAAAAATTTTTACCTAGAATTCTTCCTGTCTGAAAGAAATACAGACAAACATAGAACAGAGAAAGGCTATCCAGTGACCAGCCCAACTTGGGATCCATCCCATGGGTGGGCACCAAACCCTGACACTATTACTGATGCCATGTTATACTTGCAGACAGGATCCTAGCATGGCTGTCCTCTGAAGGTCTCTACTAGCAGCTGACTGTGACTGATGCAGATACTTAACAGCCAACCACTGGACTGAGGTTAGGGACTCCTATGGAAGAGTTAGGGAAAGATTGAAGGAGCTAAAGGGGAGGGCAACCCCATAGGAAAACCAACACTATCAACTAACCTGGACCCCTCAGAGTTCCCAGAGGCTAAGCCACCAACTAAAGAGCATACATAGGCTGGTCTGTAGCCCTCACCACATACGTACCAGAGGACTATTTAGATCAGGCCAAATTCACTGAGCTTCACGGGGGAGAGCAAGGCTCAGGTTTTTTTGGTTTGGTTTGGTTTGGTTTGGTTTGGTTTGGTTTGGTTTGGTTTGGTTTGGTTTGGTTTGGTTTGGTTTGGTTTGGTTTGGTTTTTGGTTTGGTTTTTGGTTTGGTTTTTGGTTTGGTTTTTGGTTTTTGGTTTTTGGTTTTTGGTTTTTGGTTTTTTTGGTTTTTGGTTTTTGGTTTTTGGTCTTTGGTTTTTCGAGACAGGGTTTCTCTGTATAGCCCTGGCTGTCCT
>NW_021604631.1:1101899-1245860 GCF_004785775.1 Grammomys surdaster
TTGGTTTGGTTTTTGGTTTGGTTTTTGGTTTGGTTTGGTTTGGTTTTTGGTTTTTGGTTTTTGGTTTTTGGTTTTTGGTTTTTGGTTTTTGGTTTTTGGTTTTTGGTTTTTGGTTTTTGGTTTTTGGTTTTTTTGGTTTTTGGTTTTTGGTTTTTCGAGACAGGGTTTCTCTGTATAGCCCTGGCTGTCCTGGAACTCACTCTGTAGACCAGGCTGGCCTCGAACTCAGAAATCCGCCTGTCTCTGCTTCCCAAGTCCTGGGATTAAAGGCATGCGCCACCACTGCCCGGCTAAGGCTCAGTTTTAAGATGCTGATAATTTGTCTTTAAATGCCTCGTTTTGATACATTTAACACAATGCATGCATCATCTATTTTACGTGTTCCTATATTTCTTGCACCACCTCAGTTGTCTTATCTTCTTGTTTCTCCAACCATTTTTATCTATACAACAGAACATAACCCATGCATAGTGACCACTTTCAAAAGTCATAGCCCTTAATGCCCAAGACTAACTAAGCTATAATAATAATTCAATGCTATTATTTATTGGAGCACTTATTAACAGTGTACTAGTTAATTAATCTGGATGCTTCAGACATGATTCACAGGTATATAAAACATAGTTTCTTCTCTGAAGGAGCTTGATTGTGAGAGGAAAAAAAACAGGTAGAAAAATGAGGAGTACTGTGAAGTAATGAACGAAAGTAGTTACTTTACCACCGAAGACAAGTAACTCGGAGGTCAGGGGACATTCTACACTTGGAATCAGTCCTTACCCAAAGGCAGCAGTGGGAAAAAAAAGTGACAACTTAGAAGATTCAGGGAGCCGTGAGAATACTACATGGACATCATGAGAAAAAGCACTAGGTTTACTTTTTTGCAAATTATACACTGGAGACACATATACACCTACTAAGTACCATAGTACCTACAGTGAATATGGATTGTCCCCTTTCCAGGAAGTTGTAACTGGTAGAGTGAGGGTTCTGTACCCCGAGTGTCAGGGGGATATAGTGTTCACTGTGTTTGCTTTAGCACCATAAGATACACACTTGATATATATGTTACCCAGATAAGTAAAGTGGTGAGCAAATGACCATATGCGAACATTATACACAATGTTTCTAAATCTGGAAGTTTATTTCATAAATAGCAAAGTTAGGAGAAAGTGATAGATGATTTTCAAGCTTGACCCAGGGTGATTGTGATAATAATGGTATAAATATGGAAATCATAGAAGAGAACTGTAAAAACAATGGGAACTCAGCAGTAAAGAGTTCTTCTAGGTGAGACATAATTTGATTATCAGGAGGAGATCCAGTTGAAAGTACCTAGCAGGTTATTGGGAATGCAGGTCAGGGACCAGCAGTTTAAAATGAAGATAAGATTTATGATATTTTAAGGTAAATTTTTGTTTTGGATTTATTCAAATATTCTTATCTGGATCATATAATCTTTTCTGTCTACTCATTATCACATACTTTAGACCTCAGTGTGAACCTGTGTCTTTGGATAGCCCACCTCAAGTATCTTGACCCTAGAGCTGACTATCTGAGAATTAGAAGAGTGTGTTACAACAGGCTTAAGTCCAGCGTGGTCTCTGGAGCCATGCTGTCCAAGGTCAAAATTTCGCCTTATTACTTACCAGCTATTTGATCTTGAGAAAGCATCTTAATGTGTAATGCCATCCTTTCTGCTTCCAACTGGAACTTAAAGAAGTGTTCTATTCTGCAGCATCTAAAGGCCCATGTGACACAAAGCCCAGTGATTACACACAGCATTGCCTCTGTGTGGTATCTCAGTGCCATCCTGTGAAAATGGGCACAATAGTGCAGTCCTCTTAGAGTGCCTTTGGCATTCATATTGAAGAATCCTTATGAAGCTCTTTGAGAAAGATATGGTAGAGCCCTGTGGCTGTAAACAGTTAGTAATAGTGATATAAGAGCAGGTACAATGTTGGCCATGTTCCTCTGCATTTTGTATTAGTGTCTGAAGGCCACTGATCTCCAGCACCAGAAGAGTGCATTAAATATGCTGAACTCACATTGCCAGGCCACGTGGTAAGCTGCTTCTGCTAAATTCTTCTTGGAAATTTTTGACAGCTTTGTTCTTTATATAATAACATGAGAATGTATTTAACCTAAGTAAAGTAAGTTGAAGCAATAAAACAGAATTCAACCCTATCAGAATAGAAAGATTATTATCTTGCCTTTGAGCTTGGTTCAGTAGTCCATATTATTGACTTATTTATTTGCATCTTAAGGGGTTAAAGAAAGATTGTTTTATATTAAGGTTAGAGTTTAAGTTTCATTTCAATTTCTAAATTATATGCTTAAAAGTTTTAACAGCTGTCATTTTAAAGAGGCTTACTCACTTCTCCTAAAGTGCTTTTGAGTCTGGAGGGAGCACTTAAACGTAGTCTCAACTCATTTGCAATACACTCATGGCAAGACTTTTGAAAGTTAAATTTGTTTGTAAGCCTGCAGAGTCCAAATTTCATAGGTAATACTCTTCTCTCGTTACTTAATGATTGTTACCTCGTTTCTCCTTAAGGCCCAGGCATGAATCTCACTCATTACAAATAAGAGCACCCAAACCCCTTCTGATTTCATTAGTGAAGCAAATTCTCTCCTAGGGGCATGAGCGGAGAACGAAGTTGGGCTGTGCAGTGAAGAGCTTATTTTGTACATTTCCCCTAGAAAATCTATATACAAAAGGCACAGATTGTAGTTAGACTCGGTATGAGCATTTACAGACTATTGAGGGACAGTCTCTCCCCTATGTGCCAATGGCTCACTCCTATGAATTAAGAGGTAAATGTGCTCCAATGTACATTAACCTTTATGGATTTTTCTTCAGTTTTCATGTTCCACTGATTTATGGTCTTAAATATGCCTGTTGCTGCTTTTTCTGAATGAGTCCCTTGTAAATCATTCCTAAACGATCTTTTTTGACTCAGATAATACAAGTAAGTTGACTATATCTCACATCATTTCTGCTGAGGCTTCTTCACTCCTTTGCCCAAATAATCTTCCAGTTTGCTCTTCCTTAAATGTTAATGTGAGAAATATCAAGTATATATGAAACATGTGCCGTGTTGTTTCTTAGTTTGCAGACCAAGTTGTTTCTGGCATTTCTCATGGCCTTAGTTGGATTAGATTCCAGTGTCCCACCTGTCTACGTAAGTGCTGTCAGCTCCTTGTACAAGGATGAGCTCATGTCTGGGAGTAGAGTCTTTGACTCTATTTGGGCTTTAGGTTGATATCTTTTTCCATACAAATCAAGCATAGTAGGGATTTTTACTAGACTTTGTCCTAATAAAAGTCTACTTCAAACAGCTATTTTCTCTCTGATAAATAAGGGTTGCATATCTACAGTACGTGCAGGTGTTATATATTTGATAGTATGTCTAGCTGGTGCCAGGCCCAATATTTTTGTAGAAATGAAAGCAAAAATGATGCTTTGCAATAACATAGGATATGTCATAAGGAGGCTAGGCAGAGCAAGGAGCTTGGGATGACTGAATGAAACTGTAATTAGTCTATAAATTTCTTAGATAGGAACCACATCAAGATAAAAAATATTTAAAACATTGGGTGAAATGTAGGCAGCGGGGTGTTCATTTCTGTATTACAGAGAAAAAATAACTTACTGCAAGAAAACAACAGATTTGAAAAAATACAGGTATCATGTATGCACAGACTTTTAAAGCCTCCCTTCAATAATAATATGAAACAAGAATATCCAGTTTAATATTTACAAATACACAACTGTCAATACTAAATTTAGGGAAGAAGATCCATGTTTTAAACTTGCAGTGAAAACTAGTCATGTCCGTTCATCCTTTGCTTTATGATTTTTTTTTCTGTTTTACAACCTTTGGTTGAGGAGGCTTATTTGAAGAACAGTTTTCAAAATCCTATAATTAGATACTCCACACACAGTATTATGCAGATCCTTCCCTTTGATTCTCATTGTCTCCTTTCCCGAGCACAGATGCACCTGTAGTTTGTGTTTGCATGCTCATCATTAGAAGGTCTGGGAAATCCCCTTGTGACAGCACTTCTGGAGATTAGATAACACCCCTTTCACAGGGTTCCATCTGTGTTCTACCTTAATTCTGAAGTGAAGAATTTTCATTCCTAATGGGACTTTCTTGACACTATCAAATATTCAATGTATTTTTTTTTTACTCCCATAAAGCTAATGAGGAGTCTTGATAGGAAGGTTGGACTCTTTCATGATTCTCTTCTACCTCTTGCCTCATGTTCAACAGACCATTTTAAAAATGCTTATTGGTAGCAAAAACAAACAAACAAACTAAAAACCAGACAACATTGTGGGGATTTCAGACAGGGGAATAGGAAATAAAATACTAAGTTGTCCACAAAAAATATCAGGAGCTACTTAAAATATTTGTACTTGTTGGAATCGCTCACCAGAAGCAGAATGAAGATGTTCAGTGTGGGGTTATCTATAATAAAACCTGGACTAATGTTCCTTAATGATGTTTATGCTATTCTGTGAAAGGGGTGGAGAAGGTAGTATGAACAGCCATATTGCCCAGAAGGAAGGCAGAGTGACAGCTGACAGACTTACTGAATGCTCTTTCACAAAGAGGAACTCATTTACACTGGAATGGTGGGAATAAGGGATGAACTTTACTCCTTTTTAACTGTTCGTTGGAACTTCTGATCTAAAGTCTAATCTGAACTCTTGGCTGGAAGGCACTGTTTGTCAGGCAGATTCCATCCCAGTTTCAAGAACTGTCGTGTGAGATAAAAGTTATGTGTCTTTGCTCTATGTCTTGTTCAGTATATTTCTCCCAAGAGTCTGCTCTGTGCACATGTAGGCATGAGAGAAGCACTTAATACTTCACTTCAGGCCACACGGAGGTTTTGGTCATCCTGTCCTGTGTTTGTTGGTTGGTTGGTTTCTGAAGGATTCAGAGTCTTAATTTAATTATCAATGTGTCGTGCAGAAATCTCCATCCTCTCACACACTGGGAGCACTACCTCCTAACAGAGCAGCACCCACACTTACCCAGCACTTGCTGCACGTAGGAACAGTCTTTCTCTCTGTCATTCTTGCCAAAACAAGCACAGGACACCCATGTATTTGCATATTTTAATGCTTAAAAAGTGTGCATATTAAGGCATATATAACATGAAATAGAATATCTAATACAAACTAAACATATAGGATTACCCTTCACATGTTTACTTTGTGGTAAACAAAGTCTTATTGTATGCTTTCCACATATACCAAGCGTTAACATTTGTCTCCATCTGTACAGTACATCTCCTGGGTTTTGTTCTCGGCTCTAACTGAACTTGGTATCCTTTGAATCATGTATCCCCAGCACCATCCTGACTCTGATAACTACCATGCTTTCCATTTTCTGAAGGAAAGTCTGAGAACAGCCTTAATTTTTAATTCTCCCATGTTTCACACTTTCTGCTGAGATCCCTCAAAGCTCTCAAAGCAGATTTGGAAACATGTTGAATGGACTCCCTCAAGTAAAAAATGGCAACATCAACCTGGAGGTGCCTTTGGAGATGGATGTATATGCTGTAGGAAATGAGGAGTTTGTATTAAGAGAGGTGGCTCACTGAAAGTGATGGGGGCCCTCTACCAGTGCTGCTTGTAGCCATCTCATGTTTTAAGGACATCAAAGACAAATACATCATGAGCGAAAGAAAATGTGGATAATTTAAGATTTCTCTTACTCCGAGAACAGCCTGACTAGTAAAAAGTTTGTACAGTTGGTAAAGATTTTGAAAAGAAAATATAAGTACTTCTGTTAAGAAAACTTCTTCTAGTCCTTCTACTGGAAACAAATGGGATCCTAATGAAAGGAGTCTTTCTCATCTTTCTCTTAGCAGATAGATAAACAGCAACAGTTCTCTCTGGCCCACAAGGACCAGAATGTCCTTGGTAGGGCACCTCTGCAAGTTCCATGGAGTCAGAAACATTCAGTGGCTATATGGAATTTGGATGTCTTAAACTTAATGGCTGTATCTACCGGGTTTTGTCTCTCATTTTCCTGGCCTCCTCCTACTCACCATCTCTTTAAAGATTCACCAGGTTTTCTCTTTCTTGTCTCTGTTGAAATCAGTCTTGTTTCAACTTCTCATTGTTTTCTGGAATTCACTGTGTCACTATTTTCATTGTAATAACCTGAAATAATCACCACCCTTTACTCTCTAGCATCGTGCATGTGCTTACACATACACAGAGGCGGGCGGAGGCACAGCATGGGGCCGGGGAGGTACAAGGTCAATGCAATAGCAAGATTATCTGTAGTGAGTTCATTTATTGAGTCAGTTACAGCTTTAGCAACAAAACTTAAGGAATTAAACTTTAAATATGGTCTAATTAGAAAGTAATTTGCTCAGTTTAATCTGTGATATATGTAGGCAATTTAAAATTTTTCTAATTTAATTTTAATCTAGTTAGCTAACCCTTCAGTTTGTAATAAACAGTTTTTTAAAGTAACTATTGAAAATTTTCATTCCCACTTGCAAGACTTCAATTCATCCCATCTCCTTGAGATACCTGTTGGGTTTTTTTTATACTCATGATAAAGTATACAATGAGAACATATAGTTCTCATGAAGTTCTTATGTACTATTAAATACACATTAATCTTTACTGTCTTTTTTTAGCTTCATCTTGTGACCTGGGAACTTTTCATATCCATGTATTCAAAGCTTTTTCATTTGGAGAGCAGCGACAGGTACACAACTTTCCCGTGTATGCTGTACCACGGTTCCTTAATTTTCACCTAATTGATCAACTTAAGGTTATTTCTTGTCTTTAGCTTTTGGAACTATTTCCCGGGAGTGGTGTTTCTGGGTGGAAAGGAAATCCATGTGTGGTTTTGAATAATGTTGCAACACGCTCCATGCACTCTGAGCTGCCTTCCCTTGCATCAGTGCCGGTGGAAGACACCTCCTTCCCCACACTCGCACCAACATTGATGATTTCAAAGCTTTGGAATGTGACCTATCACATAGGTTCAAAAGTCAGAATGCTGTAATACCTTGTAATTGTTTTATTATGAAGTCGGCGTTCTTCCTGTTTAATGAACATTGCTTTCTTTCGTTCTAAAGGCTCTCCTCCTCCTCTGACTACTATTCTTCTAAGGTCTTTGGGTCTTTCATGTTGTTCCGAGACAGCATTTGTGATATAAGTTGAAAACATATTTTCTCAGTTATATGCTCCGTTTTTGTCTTGATTTTTTTCCTCCTCTTTTCTGAACAAACATTACAAGCAGCCCTTGCTTTGCTTTGCATAACATTGTAGAATGTAAAAATGACCACGTAAGGAAACAATGCAAGCTATTCTTAATTAGTTTGTGTTTTCTAGAAAGTTCTGTCTAAACATTAAAAACTCTTACTGTTACTTGTAAACATATGTGGAAATGAAAAGCAAAGAAATTATGATCTAAAAATATGCTCAGTAGCTGGAACCTTGGAAATATGCTTGAAGTGATTTTAAAATATCAAAATGTACTTGAATGGTGCTTCTGGCTTTGCATTGTGTACTTTGTGAATCTGCATGTGTATCTGTTCTGTGGTTAGCAAACTTATGTGTTTCTACATTTTAGTCAATTGTGAGCATTTTATCCTTCTTTTTCCCTTTGCTATAAAATACCTTCAGGAGTTCCCAGCTTTACTTGCTCTGTCTGGTGAATCATCCCTCTTTATCCTTGGCCCTCTTTCCTATCACAACCATCATCTGTGTTTATATTGAGAAATTTTATTTTGGTTACATGTGTTTCTGAAACAGCAGTGGCAAAATTGTATGGTCATGTATTTCTTCTATAACATTATTTATTTATTTATTTATTTATTTATTTATTATTCAGTTCTATTTTCACTTCTGGTATCATCTCATTTAGTTTTGTTCCTGTATTTTATCTGTATTAGTCAATAATTTTGGCTATCCGCTTTTTATAAAATGCCATATGGCCTTTTTACTAGGTGACAAGACAATCAATATAACCACATACTTGATTGTATATGAACTGAATAGACAGTGCACAATGGCCATTCGCAATAGATTGGAATGAAGTGATTGTTTACTGACCACAGTGCACAACAGCTATTTATACGCAGAATTCTGATGGGATAACATCATAGTTTTATGTAGTTATACTAAAGGGATGATTTTAACTATACTGTGATTCTATAAGGTCTAAGCTATGTTGTTGGAGGCTGATATTACTTAATTGAACTATATAAAGTAAATTTACATACTACATATATAGTAAATTTATAGATAATAAACCATTGAAAGCATGACTACCTCTACAGAAAATTGAAAACAATAATAGATATTCATCTGTGAGTTAAGAACAACTGTTAACATCCTGGTATATATGCCATAAATTTTTGAATAAAAGAAATAAAACATTATTAATAAGGTTGAAATTCTCCTTTGTCTTCCAGCTCCTATTCTTTCCCTGTCTTAGCCTGTAAACTCAGGATCATCGTAAATGAGAGAGACTCATGTCTCACAAACTATACATAAAGCAATTTCAATGAGAAATGTGCACTATTTGTGAGTCTGCCCTTTAATTTGTCCTATAATTTTGTTTTCTGCTCATCATACTTTTCCTTTGACTCCTATAGTCTTATTTCTTCTGAGAATTAATCAAAGTATTTTGCTGTATCCTGCATAGAAGTCATGCTTTTCTGTTCTATTCTCTTTAATTTAATTAGTAAAATAGCTTATCTTTAAAAAAATTGAAACTTGTATTAAGATGCAATGATGACCTTTCTGTCTCCATGGAAACAGCCTGAGCCCACGGATACTGGTGTGTACGGTGTCATATTTATGTTTTTCTGATCTATTTAAGCACCTTTTTTTCTCTGTTTGTCTTCCAGATTTATTCAGGAGATTGAGCATGCCCTGGGACTTGGCCCTGCCAAACAGTGTCCTCTTCGAGAGTTTCTCACCGTGTATATCAAGAACATCTTCCTTAATCAGGTCTTGGCTGAGATCAACAAGGAGATTGAAGGCGTCACTAAAACCTCAGACCCCTTGAAGATCCTAGCTAATGCAGACACCATGAAGGTTCTGGGAGTGCAGAGGCCTCTTCTACAGGTAGTAAGGAGAACCTGCTCTTTTTCTACTTGTTTAAAATGTATTTTGCATGTGTGTACTTCTGTGTATCAGTTGTGTGCCTTTTGCCTGTAGAGGCCAGAACAGGATATTGGATCTCCTGAGACAAATGGTTGTAAGCCTTATGAAATGGGTGTTGAGAATCAAACCCAGGTGCTCTAGAAGACCAGGCAATGTTCTTAATCATTGAACTATCTTCTCCAGACCCAAAATTACTGCTCTTTAATTACCATTTATGATTGGCAAGAGTCATAACTTAAGAAAAGAGGAAGAATTACCATCTGGTTCTATATCTAACAGGGACAAAACAAGAAGAAATAACTTAAATAGACACTAGGTTAATTTAGGTCTGATATAGTTTGGATAATGGAAATTCCTAAGATCATGAGGGAATTAAAAAAAAAAAGTTTCACTATGGATGATTCTGCGTCTCATTGACATCCAGACAACTCTTTACTATTTGTCTGGAATTTGTCCTTGAAAGAGTTGTTTTTCCACTGGTAAATGCATCCCAGAGTAGGACAGATAAGCAGGCAGGAAATTAGGTAGCCTTTGTAACCTCAGTTACCAGCAGGAAGTTGATTCTCTGAACCACTTTTTTAGGTAGTTCATGTAAATAACTAGACTAGCTCAGAAAATTTAAACCAATAATCTGGTATTAAAATTCAGATCATTTATTCAAGTAATGATTTTGTTAATACTGAATATTTTACTTGAAGATATGGTAACTGGCCATAAAAGTTATCTCACAATAGATATTTTTGTTTCATAGGCCTGTGGTATATATTTTATACACATTCAGGTTATGGAATGATAATAAATAGAAAATGATAGCAAATATGAGTTTGAGTTGTGGATATATTTTGACAGTTTCATTAATCTTCCTTCAAAAAGAACACTGTGGTAACTCACACCATTGATTCCAGCAGAGGCAGGTGAATTTGTGATTTTGAGGCCAGCCTGGTCTACACAGTGAGTTTCAGACCAGCCAGGGGTTACATAGTGAGACTCAGTCTCAAGAAAAGAACAGAGAACAAACACATTGTTCCATAAATTACACCATATGCGGAGCTCAGGGTAGGGAAGGTTCGAGCTCTTCAGCAGAGCTATCTACATGGAGGGGTCACACTTGCTTCAGTCATCTCTTTGGCTGTGCTACCCAGCTAGGTAAAGTCTGTGCATTAGAGATAGGAGGCATGCTAGAACTTTCTCAAGGGTTGTCTAGTTATAATCAATTCTGTGATAAGGAAGAGATGAACTAGAAACATCATAAGGCTAGTTGTTAGTGTGTACTGTCTGTCATGTTAGACATGCTATTGGTGATGAGTGCGGAGATGGGGTGTCACAGCTGTGTGTCCACTGTTCACTCTCCCTTCTAGATTGCCACTGATAAGACCTGAATCTTAATGAATGTCTCATGTCACTGGAAGTTTTTTTTCAAACTACTACCTATCCAGGCCCCTTGTCCCAATTCTTCCTTCCCTCTTCCCCATGTATGCTGAGGCCAACCCTTATGGATTGTACTACTATGGCCAGCTTACCAAATGGGTTGAGCATGAGCAAGTGAAATGCATGCTCTCCTGGGAGGAGAACTGCATGGGGTCCCTGGGAGGAGAACTGCATGGGGTCCCTGGGAGGAGAACTGCATGGGGTCCTGAGAGGAGAGCTGCATGGGGTCCCTGGGAGGAGAACTGCATGGGGTCCCTGGGAGGAGAAACATAGGTCTGTCTTTGCTCCTCCAACATGGCATCTCAGCAGCCCAGACATCATGTCATGAGGAGACACATCTGAGGTGCTGACATGCGCTGGCATTGGCAACTTTACTTTCCATGGTAGATTCCATGGAGGAAAGAAAGGGAGTCAGTAGGAAATAAACTAGCAAGCTCCATTTTGTGGGTGAAATGCTGTGCTAGATATGGCCCTCCGATGGCATAGCCCAGCAGGAAGAGAAGTCGTGACAAAAGTAATATAGCTCTTCATTGCTGCTAGCACATTAGCAGTGTTGACTAGAAGCCAGACCCTCTACTAAGTGCTTTCTGTGCACTGGCTCATATATGCTTTGATTGTATGGCAGGAACTTCTTAGATGATCTTATGATAAAGAAACTGAAAATAGTGGACTTAAATTACCTACACAGAGTCTTCTGGCTAGCAAAGGGAAGATTGGTTCCCACCCAGGAAGTCTAGTCCTGAGCCCTGTGTGCTACAACAGTTTACAAATCATAGTCTGAGGATTATGGTTGTCTGCAAACTACCTACCTCTTTGCCATCAGACACAGGTTTGAGAATGAGCATTTAGACACTTTAATCATTCTTAGCACTTTGACATTGTCTGGGAATCTAATAAATTAGAACTTATGTCGTATATATTTCTAGGTCTTGAATTTCTTTTTCTAGTAACTCATTTTTATTGTATCTCATAAAAGCATATATTCCCAACAGATTGTGGGGATACTGGGCTGTTGCTATAGTTAGAGGAACATTGCTCCAAATCCTTTACTGTCCCATACTGCCTCCCAGAGAGTGAAGGAAAGGACCATCTGCCTTAGCCCTAAAGCATTTACAGCAGACAAGAGCTTGGATACTTGTTACCATTGGTTCTCTCTGAAATTTCTGGTTCCGGAATAGACTTAGAATAACTAGAATATTTAATGATATTTATAAAAATGATATTTGCACATGTGGTAGACACACAGGCTTTGGTGCATGTGTGGAGATCAGAGGACAACTTAACAAAGCTTAACAAAGGAAGCTTCTCTCCTTCCACCATGTGGGCCATGAAGATCAAACCCAGGTCATCTGCTAGTCCTCATATTCAGTATTTAATAAATGGAGGAGTGAATGGGTGGGTATAAATGATGCTTTCCTTACTGCAAAGACATATGTCATTCATACAAAATCCCTAATCTTGAGTTTCAAAACCAACACATTGCTAAATTAGGATGTCATAGTTCTTTTACCTCTGATGTTCCAATGTAAGGACTTCTAAGAGGTTGGCTCTACTTTTCCTGCAAAAAAATGGCCTCAACTCTTGCAATGCTAGGGCTGTTGATTGGAGTTAAACTAAAAAGTTCTCTTAAGAAAACTTCCTCACTTGTCCTAAGCCATATTATGGATGTATAGTTTTGAAGCTTCGTGATCATAATTCTAGACATGGAATTTTGGCCTCATTTATTTGAGGTAGACATTGAGGTAGTCCAGAGATTCCCATTCCATGGAATAGACATGAGGAAAGAGACTGAACTCTGGTTCAGTTTTAGTTCTCTTATGTATTGTTGTTTGCTAATGTAGATATTCTTTCATGTTTGCTTGTTTGTTTTTTAACTGACAGTAGCAGTATCCCATGTTTTTATTCCTTACCTGTGAAACTGCTGACTGGGAAGGCAGTCATAGGATCAGTGATCCACAGAAAGTCTCCTCTCCCACCCCACTACTCTAGCTTTACCTTTATTGCTAGCTAAAGAGCTCTCTGTAGCCATCAGACCTCTGACTTAACCTGCACTAGTATGATGTCACCATCTGGGTGTCTGTATTTGTGTTTGAAAAGCAGTACCCTAGACGAGTGCAGCTCACCTGGAAACTTGGGAGAACCAGACTTCCAAACTTTATACCAGGGCTGAAGTAGCCCTGCACATGATTTCAATATGATGTAAGGTTGCAGAAGCATCTTTCAGTGTCACCACGCTCAGCCTTAGGGGTACGGAGTTTCCAGACCTAATGCTATGTGTACTTGGCTTTGCTGTGAGCAGCCATAGTCACATTAAGGAAATATCCTTAACAATGTTTTCTGCTGACCCAGACATTACAAGGAAAACACTATTTACCACAGTGACAAAAACTGTTTCCTAGTCTAGCACATTCAGAATTTTACAGAGTGCTTTCCCAAGACAGGAGCCCATGTCTTCTGGCTCAGGATGGGCAATATGAGACAGAAGCAGCTTCTCAGCTCAGGCTCAGGCTCAGGCTCCAATTCCCTATCACTGGAGGAACAAACATAAGTTGTGTGAGTAACACTCTAAGCTGTCTTGAAACATTCAAAGCATATTACAATTTGCTCACTGCCCCAGCATTTGCCAGAGTCACTTCTGAAAAGTAAAATAGCTACAGTCTGCCTGCAAACAGCAAACTCTCACCTCCTCCTCAGCCAGCCACACTTCCCACTCCCACCTGCTGGCTTAGAGCAGTGATTCTCATGAACATGACCCATTAAAGTCACCCAGGAAGCTTCCTAAATCACCACTGCCCACACTCCATCAGTTGGCCAGGAGTGAGGGACTCCCTGCAAGAAGCCCAGATTCAGCCAGAATCAGCACCACTTCTCTGAAGATTGTTGCTGCTTATAATCGGTGATTTCTCTGAGAGGGAGAACCTGGTTATTGCTGAGGCATTACTCAAGACAGGTCTGTAATAGAGTGCTCAGCTTTATATTGGGAACCAAGCTTTATACATAAGCTTTGGAATTACATACAAATGAATTCCAGCCGTATCACTTAATAGCTTCTTTACTGTGACCAAATTATTTAGCCTCTCGATACCTATTTCTTTTCTAGAAAATAGAAATTATAATTTTTTGGCCTAGGACCATGATAATGCCTAAGTGGGATAATGACTGTAGAACATACTCCACCTCCTTCCTCATACCACATGTGACTGGTCTCAGCACCGAGCACTCTAAGTCAGTTCCTGACTGCTTTTTAGCTCTCACTTCCTTGGCTTTCTGACTCTGCCGCTTCTCTTCTGCATCCTGCCAGCTCCCCCTGGATCTTCAGGCTGCTTTCCTCTCCCCACCAACCTGCATTCACTCTCAGCACACACTTTGCTAGTGCCCCTATACCCTAGTCTGACAGCAAGCAAGAGCAGCTGCTGTAGCTCCACCATGTGCTGTTCCTGCAGCCCCTCTGAGGGCTGGAGATCAGTACAGCATGTGGTGCTCATGACTCTGAGAGTCAATGCATTTGTCTCCAGGGCTGCAAAAGCAGGTGAACACAATGGCTTAAAACAAAAGAAGCCTATGCTGTGGGGACAGCAAGATGGCTAGGTAAGTAAGAGTATTTGCTACCAAGACTGATAACCAGAGTTCAATCTCTAGAACCCAAGGGAGAGAAGTGACTCCTGCAAGTTGTCCTTAGGCCTCTGTACAAGCACTGTAGTATACATATGTGTGCACACACACACTAAACAAACAGACAAACAAATAAATATTTGAAAACCTTAAAAAGTTTACTCTGTCACTGTTACAGGTATCAGAATCTGCAAGTCTTCCAAGGCTCTAGAGGGAACCCTGTCTGGAAGATATTGCTGTTCTTGCTCGAGAAACATAACTCTGGTTTCTGCCTCCTTAGTGTAACCTTTCCCTGCCTCTGTCATTTGTCTGGCCACCACAAGGACACTTTCAGTAGACTTAAGGCCATTCTAATCTTGTATATTTCTATCACAAGTTTTAATTTCATCTTCAAAGAACCTGTGTCCAAGTTAGGTCACATTCTGAAGTTCCATGGAGATGTGGGCTGGTGGGCACATGACTCACTCCTCTATCTAGCTATGGGAATCAGTGTGGAAGTATTGCTGTTAAAGCAAATGCCCAGCACAGTCTGAATCGTAGGAGTCAACAGGGCTACAAGTGAAAGTTATTGATAGGTGAGTGATTGCAGGAATCCCAGTCAAGCCATGGTGGATACAGCTGCTTTCAGTATGATTATGTGCTGGAGATAATTACACTGATGCCAAAACTTATCTTCCCAGATAGAGCAAAGCACTGCCAGTAATCTTTTGTGTTTTCCCAGGGATGTATGGATACCAGCAACAGCATATTGTCTTCGTCAGATGAGGTTATGTTACTATGAAGAGTGTTGCCTGTGAGTGGCATTGATCACAGCAGTGTTGCCATTCTACTGTTCCACTGTCTGGTACAGAAGAGATGCAGCTTTATTAGCGTAAATAGATTAGTTCCATTTAAGGTCTGCTGGAAGTCATCATGAAAATCATTAAGTTGAACAGAGACCTGATCAATTGGTGCCCCCACCCCCAAGCTCTTAGAGATGGTTCTAATGTCCTCACTGTAATTAAAAAAAAAAAAAAACTCTACGTTTAAAAAACAAAGCATTTTGGAATGCAATCTCATTCTTTGGTGTGTGCATCTATACCTAAAGAAATGCATACTTACCTGAGCAATTCAAACCTTTTCTTACTAATGGAGACTTGTGTTCTCGTTTCATTTTTAATCCAGTTGTGCTTTTTGTATACTGTTACCCCTATTGTTGGCTTAGATCCTTTTTAATTTCTATATCATTTCTGTTGATTCTTCAGAACTATCTTTGAAAGTAATTGTTATAAAGTTTCCTTGTGGTAAAGTGGTGAAAGCATGAAATGCATGAGTCTGGTGTCACTAATGAGAAAGAGTTCCAGTGAACACCTGCCTGGGGTTCCCTCCCCTCATCTACAGAAGGACACGGCCCAAGCTCCTAAATTAGACAAGGAGGGAAGTGTCATGGATATGATGTGTCCAACAGGGCTTGAGGAAGTCTCCACATACTGAGACATTTTGCAACAGCGGTTATTGCTTCACTTACATAATCCCTTCATTCTGATAAGCATCAAGGACTGGTGCCTTGACAGTTCCTGTAGAAATAGTCTCTATTAAAGGAAAAGCCTCATTTGTTGTGCTAGTTGCTTTTCTCATCTCTCTTACTAAACACCTGAAAGAAGAAGTTGAGGTGAGAAGGACATATTTTAGCTCATGACCTGAGAGTCCATTGTGGTGAGGAAGGCAGAAAGAGGCTGCTACCCACATAGTGTTGGAATTCAGGAAACAAGAAGACTAGATGCAGGGCCTGCCCTCACCCTCAAAGCTTGCCCCTGCATCCTTGTGTCTACCAGCAGGGCTCCATGTCAGTAAGGTTGCATTAACCTCATAGAACACCACTACCAGCTGGGGGCATTTCCATTCAGACATGTCACTAGCATTTCCAGTGCTGTTTCGTACATTATTAAACCATCAACATGAGAACTTGATAACTAATAAACTATTTTTGAATAATTTATGAAAACATTTTTAGTACCTAAAAGCTAAAATCATGTCCCCTCCACATCCACATTCTCCCCAGCCAAAATTCTACCATTATCGCTCACCCGTATTGGTTTTATAGCCTAAGTGAACCTGTGCATTCTAAGTTCCCTTCAGCTCTTCTAGAAATGCAGCTCCACGCCTCACTGTTGACATGGTGCTACTCACAGGACATTAAAACCGGGAATATGTGGATGCCACCATGTGTGAGGGCATAGTTTCTCTCTTTGAAGCATAGTCTAAAAGGTTCCTTTAAATATTGTCATGAAACATGAAATTCACCAGTTCATATTAATTTGAAGGTATGCCCTTTATGAATATTATATGATAAAGGATCTTGTTTTCATCAGCATTAATTCAGAAGGCTGTGGCATGAGTGAGAAATGGTTTTGTACTCAGGCAGACCACACCCACTGTATGAGCAACTTCAGTGTTTATAAATGTCTTAAAGGTTTGGTCTATCTCTGAAGGATAAAAGAAATCATTCTTACTTGGTTTTTTGTTTTTGTGAAGTTTTTGGTTAATGGGTCTTCTTCAAAAATCTTCCTGCAAAATGAAAAGAAAAAAATAGCTATATTTAAACTAACTTCTATAGAGTATAGATAGCAATACAAAGAGGCTAGAAATAAATATTAGTGGTTTTTTCCTTTTGGCTCTTGCAAAAAAAAAGTTATCCTTATATGTATTTTATAGGGATCCTTAATTATTTCAATTTTTTGTTTTAGGAGACTAGTCTCATAGGTTATAGGCTCATTTAAAAATAAAAGTCAAAACAAAAAGCTAGCAGGTTTTGTCATGAGGGTGTCTGAATGGGAAGCAATTACAGCTAGTGACACTGTTTACCAGCTTTGCTTGCTGAGTGCAGGGCTGTCTGAAAATGACATCAGTGTAGGGATAAGCCTTGGGCTCTAAGCTGGGAGTCTGGATTTACTTTCTATCATGTAATGGTGGGTTTGCTGATGGCCAGCTTAGTTTGTCACCTAGACTGTTCCATACATCAGGCCACATTTGAGATAAATATTTTGAAACACTGAGTGTCTGCTGTCCATTCTGATCTTCCCTCAGCACACTCTTTGGTGGATAAGCAGAGGAGAGGGTAATGACTTATGACAAATCTGCTGACAGGGACGAAGCTACATTAACACTCTGTCACTCAGGTCTTTAGAAGACTGCCTTTGCCTGAAATATATTTGACTTTATGTGCTAACAAAGGCATCTTCAGATTTATTTCTTTTCCTTAAATGTTAGAGAAGGGGAAGAGCATCTGAGAAAAAGAAACTAGGAAGAGAGAAAGGCTGGCTCAACAGCCCAAGCAAATGATAGTTATCATTCTTAGGAGGGAATTGCTGATCTGGCAAGATTACTGGTAGCAGCCAGATGAGGAGAAACAGAGAACTGCTGTACTTAGGGAATTTTCGAGTTTCTTATCCTAAGTAATTTTTGCCCTGTCTGTATGTTGCCACTCTGACTTACAGACATTCTAGTGAGAAAGTAAAGAGAAGCAAAACTATCTCAGCTTGAAAGTTAAATGGCCCTTTAAAGATGAACCGTTCAAGGAAAGTAGCTGGTTTTCTTCGTGCTTTTCAAGGTCCCTTCTCAACTTGTCTGCATTTAATATTGGTGTGGGCATCTACTATGGGCTGGAGAAATCTGGTCCATTGCCTGTGACAAGCATGACAAGATTCAGCCTAGTAATTCCCCTGTGTTAAAAGACTATTGAAACTAAATGGCAATATTTATTAAATCCTTGCACTATGTGAAACTTATGGTCTCACTTCTGAGTGTCATGGGACAAAATGGATAGGGAGTACCAGTCGTGACGGTCCAGAAGCCTGGCACTTACAGAGTGAATAGAGGGGCCTTAAGAATCAAGAGAGATGGATTGGAGAGATGGCTCAGCAATTAGGAGCACTGACTGCTCTGCCAGAGGCCCTGAATTCAATTCCCAGCAACCACATGGTGGCTCACAACCATCTATAATGGCATCCGATGCCCTCTTCTGGTGTGTCTGAAGACAACTACAGTGTATTCATATAGATAAAATAAATCTTTAAAAAAAAAGAATCAAGAGAGACATTGGGTAAAAAGGATCCTGTAGTGTTGTTGGACGTATACATATGGAGAAGACAGAGGAGAAAGTGTCCTGAAAAAGAGACACAAGATTCAGTGATCTGAAAGGACAAACTGACTGAGTGCAAAACTGGAAGGAGAATGAGAAACAAGGTTAGACAGACACAGCACCCTTGGAGGCATCTTGGGCCTTATGTGGACCAGTTTCCTGTTGATTTGGACAGGGAAGCATGGAAGGTTTTAGGGAATGCAGAACCTCCAGGACAAGCCCTTTGAAGAAGGCTGTGACATGTCGGCTACAGATATCATAAAAGTCAGAGACCTGGCATCACAGAGGCAGCTGATGTAGGGAGCTGACATAGACACACTGTCCTGAACAGTAGACTGTCTCCTGTGAATGTTTTGTTTCCTCTAGACTAAAGCACTAAGCAGGGCCTCAAAACTATCTGAGATTGGTGAACCCAGGCTTGGTGTTTGAGGTCACTCCTCTGATGGATTGTCATAATTGGCTAAACAAACTCAACAAACAGATTTCCTGGAATATATATTACACTCAAGTCTCTGTCAGGTTTTCATTCCTTTGCCACAAAGGCCTCATCAGGCCAGAGCTCATCATCACCTCTGTCCACAGGAGCAGCCATCAGCCAGAGCACATCCATATTTGCTGTAAGATTAAGCTGTACATTTCTTATTCAATTTCTCATTCATTCTTTTTAGAGTCACACAAGCCCTGTCAGTTGGAAATCCTGCCCTAGCGAAAAGACAACCCACAGCTAGCTCATTAACAGGTTATCTGTGTCATTGTGTCCCTTTTAGACTGTGAATATTAGAAATAGAGTCTTTTGAGAAGAAAAATCCATCTCAGCTTCTATTTGGTTTCTCTTTCTTTTTCTTCCCCATCTCTATCTTCTTTTACCCCTCATGGTTACAGCTATTCCCATGATGGATGGTCCTATCTGTAGAGACCAGAATACCATGGGTATTCACTTGCAAATACATACAAATTCAAATTCAGATAACTGCACTTAAATGAGCCTTTCTCTACCTCTGCTCCATGGCTGCACACAGCACTTCTCTTTGCCTGATTTCAGCTACAGGAGCTTAATTGCTTCCCCCTTTATTCCATAAAGCATTTCTGAATTGGTTGTCCTCTTGGCTATTTCAAGGTCAAGGCTGCCTATCAGGTACTTGCAGAAATGCTTTGGTGACTTTGTTTGCTGTGTGTCCATGGCTTCCAAAGGTATACCGGAGCAAACAGCCTGAACAGAGTAAGGGCTGGACCTTCTGCTAATTTCTTTCCACTTTCCAACAAAAGTTTCCCTTTTCTTTCACCCTTTCAAATTTTGCCATAAACCAGTAGAAATTTTTATCACATAGTAGGTTGACACTAAATCAATAAATGGAATTGCCAGTAGTGTTGTCAAAAAGTGTACAAAAGCAAACTCACATTTGTCAAGGAAAACACCATTATGTTTTTTTTTTATTTATTGGATATTTTAATTTCAGATGTTATCCCCTTTCCCCATTCCTCCCACCTACCCAGAAACCCCCAATCCCATCCCTCCTCCTCCTGTTTCTACCCACTCTCACCTCCCTGCCCTCGAATTCCCCCACACTGGGGCATCCAGCCTTTATGGGATCAAGGACCCCTTCTCCCACCTATGCCCAACATAGCCATCCTCCGCTACATATACAGCTGGAGCCATGGGTCCCTCCCTATGTGCTCCCAGGCTCCTGGTTTAGACCCTGGGAGCTCTGGTTGGTTGGTATTGTTGCTCTCCCCATGGAGCCACAAACTCTTTCAGCTCCTTAAGTCTTCTCTCTAACTCCTCCATTGGGAAACTGATGGTCAGTTCAATGGTTAGCTGTGAGCATCCGCCTCTGTATATGTCAAGCTATGGCCGACCTCTAAGGAGACAGCTATATTAGGCTCCTGTCAGCATGCACTTTCTGGAATCCACATCCGTGTCTGCCTTTGGTGACTGCACAGGGGATGGATACCCAGGTGGAACAGTCTCTGGATGGCCCCTCCTTCAGTTTCTGTCCTACACTTTGTTTCCATATTTGCTCCCATGAGTATTTTGTTACTCCTTCTAAGAGGAACTGAAGCACCCACACTTTGGTCTTTCTTCTTCTTGAGCTTCATGTGGTCTGTGAGTTGTATCTTGGGTATTGTGAGCTTTTGGGCTAATATCCACCTATCAGTGAGTGCATACCATGTGTGTTCTTTTGTGAT
The DNA here is from genome assembly GCF_004785775.1 of Grammomys surdaster. Lineage (NCBI taxonomy): Eukaryota > Metazoa > Chordata > Mammalia > Rodentia > Muridae > Grammomys > Grammomys surdaster. Next base: position 1,122,401 of record NW_021604631.1, read on the forward strand.
TGGGTTACCTCACTCAGGATGATATTTTCTAGTTCCATCCATTTGCCTAAGAACTTCATGAATTCCTTGTTTTTAATAGCTGAGTAATACTTCATTGTGCAAATGTACCACATTTTCTGTATCCCTTCCTCTGTTGAAGGACATCTGGGTTCTTTCCAGATTCTCTGGCTATTATAAATAAGGCTGCTATGAACATAGTGGAGCATGTGTTCTTGTTATATGTTGAAGCATCTTCTGGGTATATGCCCAGCAGTGGTATAGCTGGGTCCTCAGATAATGCTATGTCCAATTTTCTGAGGAACCGTCAGACTGATTTCCAGAGTCGTTGCACCAGCTTGCAATCCCACCAACAATGGAGGTGTGTTCCCTTTTTCTCCGAATCCTCGCCAGCATCTGCTATCACCTGAATTTTTGATCTTAGCCATTCTGACTGGTGTGAGGTAGAATCTTAGGATTGTTTTGATTTGCATTTCCCTGATGACTAAGCATGTTGAACGTTTCTTTCGGTGCTTCTCAGACATTCGAGTTTCCTCAGTTGAGAATTCTTTGTTTAGCTCTGTACTCCATTTTTAATAGGATTATTTGGTTGTCTGGAATCTTAATTTCTTGAGTTCTTTGTATATATTGGATATTGGCCCTCTATTAGATATAGGATTGGTAAAGATCTTTGTATATATTGGATATTGGCCCTCTATTAGATATAGGATTGGTAAAGATCCCAGTCTGTTGGTTGCCGTTTTATCCTATTGAGTATTTTTGCATCGATATTCATAAGGGAAATTGATCTGAAGTTCTCTTTCTTTGTTGAGTCTTTGTGAGGTTTGGGTATGAGTGTGATTGAGCTTCACAGAACGAATTGGGTAGTGTTCTTTCTGTTTCTATTCTGTCAAATAGTTTGAAGAAAATTGTTCTTAGGTCTCCCTTGAAGGTCTGATAGAATTCTGCACTAAAATGATCTGGCCTGGGCTTTTTTTGGTGGGGAGACTTTTAATGACTGCTACTATTTCTTTAAAGGTTATGAGACTGTTTAGATGGTTTATCTGCTCCTGATTTAACTTTGGTACCTGTTATCTCTCTAGAAAATTGTCCATTTCATCCTGATTTTCCAGTTTTGTTGAGTATAGGCCTTTGTAGTAGGATCTGATGATTTTTTTTTGAATTTCCTCAGTTTCTGTTGTTATGTCTCTCTTTTCAGTTCTGATTTTATTATTATTAATTTGGATACTGTCTCTGTGCCCTCTGGTTAGTCTGGCTAAGGGTTTATCTATCTTGTTGATTTTTTCAAAGAACCAGCTCCTGGTTTTGTTGATACTTTGCATAGTTCTTTTTATTTCTACTTGGTTGATTTCAGCCCTGAGTTTGATTATTTCCTGCTGTCTACATCTCTTGGGTGTGTTTGCTTCTTCTTGTTCTAGAGCTTTCAGGTGTGCTGTCAAGTTGCTAGTGTGTGCTCTCTCCAGTTTCTTGTTTTAAGCACTTAGAGCTATGAGTTTTCCTCTTAGCACTGCTTTCATTGTGTCTCATAAGTTTTGTTATGACGAGCCTTTGTTTCCACTAAATTCTAAAAAGTCTTTAATTTCTTTCTTTATTTCTTCCTTGACCAAGTTATCATTGACTAGAGTGTTGTTCAGTTTCCACGTTTATGTGGGCTTTCTATAGTTTTTGTTATTATTGGAGACCAGCCTTAGTCCATGGTGATCTGATAGGATGCAAGGGATTATTTCAATCTTTTTGTATCTGTGACAATTATATTGGTCACAATTATATGGTCTATTTTGGAGAAGGTACCATGAGGTGCTGAGAAAAAGATATTCTTTTGTTTTAGGATGAAATGTTCTATAGATATTTGTTAAATCCATTTGGTTCATAACTTCTGTTAGTTTCACTGGGCCTCTGTTTAATTTCTGTTTCCATGATCTGTCCATTGCAGAGAATAGGGTGTTGAAATCCTTCACTGTTATTGTGTGAGGTGCAGTGTGTGCTTTGAGCTTCAGTAAAGTTTCTTTTATGTATGTGGGTGCCCTTGCATTTGGAGCATAGATGTTCAAAATTCAGAGTTCATCTTGGTAGTTTTTTTCCATTGATGAGTATAATGTGTCCTTCCTTATCTTGTTTTGATAACTTTTGGTTGAAAGTCGATTTTATTCAATATTAGAATGGCTACTCCAGCTTGTTTCTTGGGACCATTTGCTTGTAAAATTGTTTTCCAGCCTTTTACTCTGACGTAGTGTGTCTTTGTCACTGAGGTGTGTTTCCTGCATGCAGCAAAATTCTAGGTCCTGTTTATGTATCCAGTCTGTTAGTCTATGTCTTTTTATTGGGGAATTGAGTCCATTGATGTTAAGAGATATTTAGGAAAAATGGTTGTTGCTTCTTGTTATTTTTGTATTAGAGATGGAATTATGTTTGTGTAGCTATCTTCTTTTGGGGTTGTTGGAAGATTACTTTCTTGCTTTTTCTAGGTTGTAGTTTCCCTCCTTGTGTTGGAGTTTTTCATCTATTATCCTTTGTAGGGCTGGATTTGTAAAAGATATTGTACAAATTTGGTTCTGTCCTGGAATTTCTTGGTTTCTGCATCTATAGTGATTGAGAGTTTGGCAGTGTATAGTAGTCTGTGCTCACATTTGTGTTCTTTATGGTATCAGTCCAGGATCTTCTGGCTTTTATAGTCTCTGGTGAGAAGTCTGGTGTAATTCTGATAGGTCTACCTTTATATGTTACTTGACCTTTTCCCCTTACTGCTTTTAATATTTTTCTTTGCTTTGTGCATTTGATGTTTTGATTATTATGTGACGGGAGGAATGTCTTTTCTAGTCCAATTCATTTGGAGTTCTGTAGATTTCTTGTATGTTCATGGGCATCTCTTTCTTTAGGTTAGGAAAGTTTTCCTCTATAATTTTGTTGAAGATGTTTACTGGCCCTTTAAGTTGGGAATCTTCACTCTCATCTATACCTATTATCCTTGGGTTTGGTCTTCTCATTGTGCCCTGGATTTCATAGATGTTTTGGGTTAGGAGCTTTTTGCATTTTGCATTTTCTTTGACAGTTATGTCAATGTTTTCCATGGTATCTTCTGCACATGAGATTCTCTCTTCTATCTCTTGTATTCTGTTGGTGATACTTGCATCTATGACTCCTGATCTCTTTCCTAGGTTTTTTATCTCCAGGGTAGTCTCCCTTCAAGATTTCTTTATTGTTTCTACTTCCATTTTTATATCCTGGATGGTTTTGTTTAATTCCTTCACTATTTTGGTTGTATTTTCTTGCAAGCCTTTAAGGGATTTTTTGTGTTTCCTCTTTAAACGCATCTACTTGTTTACCTGCGTTCTCCTGTATTTCTTTAAGGGAGTTATTCATGTCCTTCTTAAAGTCCTCTGTTATCATCATGAAAAGTGATTTTAAGTCTGAATCCTGCTTTTCCAGTATGATGGGGTGTCCAGGACTTGCTATGGTCAGAGAACTGGTCTCAGATGATGCCAGGTAACCTTGGTTTCTGTTGCTTATGTTCTTGTGCTTGCCTTTCACCATCTGGTTAACTCTAGTGCTACCTCCACTCACTGTCTCTAACTGAAGCCTTTCTTTTTAGTTATCTTGCTTGTGTCAGAATTCCTCAGAGTCCAGATGTGTCTGTGATCCTGTGATCCTGAGCTCCTGGGTGGAAGAACTGGGAATCAGGCTGCCTCTGAGATCCTGAAATCCTACTGCTATGAGTGCAGTGGTTCCTCTAGGATGGCTCAGGATATGGTGTCTTCAAGGGAGCAAACCAGCTAGGAGTCTGCCCCAGCCAAAAGGACCATATGAGGGCCACCATTATGTTTTAAAATAAATTTTCTTTCTGGCATTTTTCTCACAGAAAACGTGTAAGGACAATGCAGGTCTTCTGAGGCTTCTTGCTATTCCCCTTTTAATAGCCATGGCAGTTTAATTTTTATTTTTTGATGTTTTATTTCTCTTTATCATTTTTTTTTCAATTTTTATGTAGTATATATTAGTACTCTAAGTGTGTTCCTCCTGAAACCTCCTTTCTCGGTCTTTTCTTGTCCCTCTGATAGTGTCCTTTCCCCCCTTGGACATTTATTTCATGTTATATGTGCATACATGATTACATATACTATATAATATCTAGGAGCTGCACGTGAGAGAATACATGCAATGTTTGGCTTTCTGAGACTGGGTTAAGTCACTCTAATGTGATTATCTCCAGTTGTAGCCATTTCCCCACCAATGTCATTCATCTTTGTGGCTGGAAATATTCCTTTGGGCATATATACCGCACTTTATAAGTCCGTTTCTCTGCTTGGGCACCTACTTTGTTCCATTACTTAACTGTTGTGATTGGTGCTGCAGTAAACAGTGATGTACAAGTGTCTAGTTGCTACGTTTATTTAAAGTAAATGCACAGAAGCTGTGCAGCTGTTTCATGTGGGGATGGTGAGGTATCCTGTAGACTGTCCTACAAAGTATGCTTGTTTGTTATTTCCCATGACTTCATGAGAATTGTTTGGTTTTAGACATCTCAGATCTTCTGATGTGACCCATCACTATTGATGTGAACCTTCGACTGCTCCTCTGAGGCAGTGACTGTTGGTTTTCTGGTATCAAGTTACCCCCCTCCCCAACCCAGTTTTGTTATACATTATCCTGAGATCCCATGTTAACGGTTTAAACAAAAAAACATTACATGCATTGACATTTGATTTTTGTGTTGCAAAGTTTTGTATGTATGACAAACACATAGTATCCTATGCCTACCATTTTGAAAGGACCTAGGCAATTTGAGTGACAGTGACGGCAGGGGGCTAAATGAGCACAGGAAAGTCATCCTTACCAGCCAGACAAGAAAGTCATTAGCAGAAGATACCAGAAGATTTGATATGTAGCATGTAAATAAGCTAAAGATTTTATTTTTCATGAACAAAATTTGCAAGTTGTAATTTATAAAACCATTTTTAGTTGTTGAGAATTTTCTTAATCAGTTCCTGTGTTGCTGTTTTTAAATCTTGTATGTGTGAATATAAAGCCTGTGTACTTGCTTTAAATGCATTTACATTATTTAAATGATTAGTTATATGTTTATAACACCTACTTTTCTGTGGAAAATCTGATTGTTTCTTAAAAATCATTACAAGTGACTGACTTAAACTATTTTTATTTTTTTCTCAACTAGTTAAATCTGGATGGAAGATAAGCTAATTGGCTTGTGAAGCTATTGACTAGATTTACCTCATGAGTATTAACCAAAGCAGATCTCGTGGCTGTGAAGAAACAATCAATTTCTCTACAGCCGCTTAGCAAATGCAGATGCTTCAAGCAATAGCAAAAAGAATGGGGGGGGAGGGCGGCTATTTTGATCCTTTTCTTCTTTGTTTTACAACCTGGACTTAGAGTCACTGGCAGACTTCTTCTATAGTGGAAATACAATAGACGAGACAGGCAGTATTGTGACCTAAAGCATATACATTAGACAAGTCATTTACTTTCATAAGTATATAATATATAATATTATCTGAAACTAACTATTTTATATAATTAATTTGAATTACGAGTTCATCCAGCACAATTTGGTGTATACTTTTATAAAGACTTGACTTTAATAGAATTTTTAAGGCTGGGATGTACCGTAGAAAATAATCCATCTGCATCCCTTGAGCCAGGCTCCACATGTGAGAGCCTTGCCTAAAGTGACATCTAGAAATGACAGCTGTAATAGAAGCTCTGAGTCCCCTTCTTCTGGCTTAGACCTCTATGTATTCTACTTGTGGTATTAGTTTAAAATGTTGCTTTTGGTTAGTTGAGTGATTTGCTTTCTATGAATTTTAATAGTACTTGGATTTCTTTTTGTTTCTCCATTAATTAATTAGTTTATTCACTTTGCATCACACACCCTCCCCCCAACACACACTAGCACCTCCCAGTCCTTTTCTCACATAGCCCTCCCCCTAGCACTTGGACTTTTACTGTAAGAACTGTATCTTGTTCTGTTGAATTGCAGAGAAGTAACATCTCTAACTACCCTTCTTAGAGAATGACTTTACCTTTTGATCCTTTCGCTAGGCAGAGCACATTTCACTCCAAAACCAAATAACAAGCATCTCTCTCCTAATTTGTGGTTTTCAAATTCCTACAGTGTTTTTTTTTCCTTCTTGCTGTCCAGAATGCTGTCTGAAAAGTCACAATGATTTAAATAATTGATGGCTACTTTGTAAAATTGTCAGCCTAGGTCCATCCTCCTGCCTCCCCCAACCACAAGTCCTCGAGCAGCTAATCCTTTTATGTTGTATGCAGTTTTTTTTCTTCCTGGTTTCATTTAGATAATTATATTATTCACCCTGAAATATAATTGTCGTTATACTGTGGGGGAGGAGGGGGTGGAGTAGGATGGGAGCTGCCTGCTGTTGGCATCTGCAGGTTATAAAATGTCTGTTACACTCTAGCCTCTAATTTCTTTGCCATCCCACCTTTTAAAGATTTAATTATACCTGTGTAAAAGCATAATTTGAAATGTGACTTCTGATTCTTTTAAAAGATAAAAGAGAGCTTAATTCCTTGTTAAACATGAGCAGGCATAGTACAATAGAAGAAACTTCTAGACTGAAATTCAGAGATTTGTAGTACATTGATTAAACAATTTGAGAGTGCCTACTATGTGCCAACACTTGGCAAATGCAAACCATTGAAAGGATAGAAAAGCATCTGTCCTCTAGGAATATGCTTCCCAGTGATCAGCTACCCACATATGGCATGCCATGAAGCAGTGTGCTTCATGTCTTTGAGCCACAGCATCTTGTCTCCACACAACAGTGCTGGTCCAGGTGCACTCCTACCTGGGACATCTCAGGAGATCATGATGCACTGGCCATCTTTCTTCTTTGTCAGATTTGGTCAGAAGAGTAAGACATTATAAAAGGTATAAATTTGGTAAGACCAAAGTTGGATCACCATGTCTGAAATCAAAGACTGTCCAGTCTGAAAACACTCAGACAAATGACTCCAACTTTTAGAATATACTTCCTACAGACTGTGTCTCAAAGCCCAAAGCAGGATGAGTTTGAGGTCACAAAATGGCATTTGCCTAAGCAAGTACCAGTTTTTATCAGAGTAGAAATAATTTTGTGTGTCAAATTATTGCATGACGCCCTTTTCACTAGCCTGTAAAGCTATTCTTCTAGTAAGAATTGTGGTTCTGGTGTGTGCTTTCACAAGTCTAACCTTCTGCCCATTGGAAGATCATAGACTGTTTTTTTTTTCCTTTAGATAATTATTGTTCTTGTCTCTTTGTGAGTATTTGAATTGTATGTGATCAGACTTAACCAACTCAAAAGCAGAAACTATAATGATGTTAACGGTAAGCACAGTGGCAATGTAGGTGTTGGAACTTTAAGAAGAAATGTTCATCTCTGTCAGGTCCTTATAGCATTGGCTAAAGTAAGGCCCAAATGACAGTAAATCGCCTGTTACAAATGAAACGCAAGTAGCACATGATAGAACAGAGATTTTAAATGGATTTTATAGCATGTTTGTTTTCAACGAGCAAGTCATATCCCATTGCCTTATTGGAGAATCAATTTTCCTGTTACAGAGAAAATGGAGTATTTAAGAAGGAAATGAATATGACAACCAAATGAACTTGGTTGAAATTAGCAAATCTGTTTCTTAGTTACTTGTTTTTGTACTGGGAAAGTGATATGGGGTCAACATCAGCTTTCAATAGTAATAGTTCTTTTATGGAAAAAGTAATCTGCCCGAGTTGATGCAGGTTGTACATGTGCTATCTTCTCTGGTGGTGAAGACTAACATAAGGACTCTCTCCCCTACATAGCAATAGGAGTAGTTCCTCTGGCTTGCCACTACCTCCTTGTTTTCTGTTCAAAGAACCCTGTCCTCTGTTGTCTAGCAATAAAAGATCACTCTTTTTTTCATGTGTGGAGAATTATCTTTATCTTTAGGACTGTACTTTTTGGATCAGTGCTATGAATATTTTAATTATCTTGCTCATCATAGAGGGTGGTATCTCCTTCATGTGTTCATTTTGATCCATTCCGTGTAGGTGAATCACTCTGATCTCCTTTTCCAGTCATACTGTCTGATAGTGCTGGTATTCCAGGTCCACTAGTGCAGGAGCAAGACTGGATCAGAGCTAAGAACACTTTTTCTACCAAGTGCTGGACAGTAAATATGAGCCATGTGATCTGCCATCTCTGTTTGAATAACTGAGCCTTTATAGTTAAAAGTAGGCACAGACTGTGTAAATGAACACATATAACTGTGAGCTAGTAAAACCCCATTTACAAAAAATAAATGCAGCAGCTGAACTTGGCTACGGGTTGTGTTTTGCCAGTCCCTCCTTTAGACAGTGTGTTGGAGATGATTCATTAAAGTTCCTGTCCAAGTGCTCACTTAGGGCGTTTTTACAATGCTTGGCACATGTATGTAATGAATGGGTGGTGATGAATTTATAATAAACCGTCTCTGTCTTCTAAAGGACTTAGAACATGGTAAGAAGAATAATGACTTGTCCCTCTTGAGCAGCACCAGTGCATTTTGGAAAACCTTTCTATCTTGGCAATACTGGTTCACAGCTCTTTATGCTCTGTGCTTGCCTCTCTCCAAACCTGGACTTCCTTTCCTTGCATGCAGTTCCTCCATCACCCCCTTCACCATAGCATTTGCCGATGATCCCTATTAGGTAATGTGATAGTTTGTTGTGCCTGCAATGAAGAAAATGATGTAAAATGTTTTTAATAAGTTAACAGGAGCAAGTGTTGAAATTACTGTAATGAGATAATGACAGTGCAGCTTACTGCTTTAAAGATTGTGCTCTGGTGAAAGCTCGGGCTCTTAGTATATTTTCCCTGCATTTTCCTTGGCAGGGTTATTCAGCACTGGTCTGTTTGTCTACCAATAATAGGAAATGACCATTGAATTGGAGAGCAGTAGAGAAGAAGAGGCTAGCACCCATTTGGGAATGCTTTAGGATGTCAGCCGTGGATCATGTGTACCAATAACCAAATCCTATAGTGATAAGTGTTTTGTGTAAATGTTAAAATCCAAATTTCTGAACCTCAGACCAATAGGCTAGATCTGCCTTTTCAATATGCCTGTTTCTATAAATCACATGGACTTTGTTTCTTTGAAATTTTAAGTGGTTCTTTTAACCTCAGAAATATTTGAATTTTTTAAAACATATTTTACCTTTTACTTGATTATTCCATACATGTATACAATGTGTTTTAATCAAATCCACACCCTATGCTTTCCCCCTCTATCCTCTCCCTTTCTTCCCACCATATTTGGAAATTATCTAGCTCTCTGCACTTTAGCTAAGGTGTATCGTGTATGCATACTGAAAACACAGTGCAGTCAGTGTAAGACACTAGAGCAATGCAGATGAAGACTAAATCCTGCCCTCAACTTCATTGTTTATCAGGGAGTAGGAGACATGCTAGCAGATCACCATTAGTCCATCATGATGGACAATCATACAAAGCTCCTTGCAAGCATGGATGATCAATTTTACTTTGTAGGTTATTCAAAAAGGATTTTATAAAAGGAACAAGATTTAATGAATCTCAAAAGGTAGGAGGAGCATGTTGCTGGTAGAGGAAGAGGCCTTGAGGAAGATATAGTAACCTAGCTCATCAAGGACAACAGATACATTGTCACATGTACCCAAAGACGATTCTATGCAGTGATGAAAATGAATTAACAAATCACATGTTATACGTGTATGAGATTGGCCTAATAAGTATTTTTGTTCTTAGTTCATAAGACAGGTTTCTGCTGAGGTAGTATAGGCTGGCCTAGAATTCCTGATCTCTTTACTTCAACTACAACACTGGGATTGCAGGCATATACCATCAACCTCCACTGTCATACATGCTATTCATTGAAACAAACCACGAAGAATATGTAATACATTATTTCATTTGTGATATGCCAAGTAATGCTATGGAGTTTAAAGATGTGTGTCTTATGTTATAAAGGATAGATCAAGGTTACTGCAGGGGTTACCTTAGCAAGAGAGGACAGTTTTGAATACAGCAGAGAAATACTTAGGACACTAGAAGTTTTTATGTCTTTTTCAGGTTTTGGTTTCTATTCAATGTCTCCTTTATGATTATTTACTAAGATATATGTTCATATGATAGACATTTGCCAAACATATGCATTAGTCTGTTTTCTATCCTTGTAACAAAATAGTTTATAGACAGGTTTATTTCACTCATAGGTTTAGGGTCTGTAAATGGAAGAATGGACAACCCTGTCTGCTTGGCCTCTGATCAGGGCCTCATGGCAGGTGGCATCAGAATAGCAAAAGCATGTGTTGAAGTGGTCACAGAATAAGATAAACATGAGATAGTCAAGTAGTCAGACTTGCCACATTTTACATCAATCTGTTCTTGTGGGAATTAACTGGAGTCCCACCAGAACTCCATTAATCTATTCCAGGAGAGGTGTCTCCAAACCCAAGTACCTTCCACTAGCTACCTCTTAAGAGTCCTCCTTCTTTCACTAATACCATACTGAAGACCAAGCTTTATAAATTTTTGGATGGCACATTCAGTATGTTTCTAAGCCATAGCTCGCTCGCGCTCTCTCTCTCTCTCTCTCTCTCTCTCTCTCTCTCTCTGTGTGTGTGTGTGTGTGTGTTTGTGTGTGTGTGTGTGTATAGGTTTGATGAAAAGAGAGTCTTCTCAAATAAGAGAAAAGATAAGAAGTAGAAAGAGTGGTCCATTTAATATACTATAACAAAATCCAGTGCCTGGTGGCTCTGAATAGGAATTTGTATTACAGAGAAATCATCTACTGCCGTGACCAACCACTTCCCAGAGGCTTTGGGATTAGAATTTCACTTTGGAGATTGGAATGTCAACATATGAATGGGAGGCTTGATGGTTTAGATGTGAAATGTCTCCAATAGGGTCCTGTGTTTAAACACATGGTCCCCAGCAGTTGCACCGTTTGGGCAGGTTATGGAAACTTGAGCCTCACTGGTAAAAGGTATTCACTGGAGTCAAACCTTGAGACATTCTAGTCCAGCCTCATTTCTTGGTCCCTCTCCATTCCCTGACTGTGGATGTGGTGTGAACTGGGGCTTACTGCCCTTGCTCCTGTGCCTTCCCTGCTTGAAGCCATTATATTTCTCGCCATAGTGAAATGAAGCCTTGAAACTATAAGCCAGAACAGACCCTTTTTCCTTAACTTGCTTTTATCAGAGTATCTTAGCACAGCGACAGGAAAAGTAACTAGTATTTTTTTTAAAAAAAAGTAAACTTTCAGTCCATTGCATGTATTAAGGGTGTTCTGCAATAGAACTTCATAGTCACTAACTCGGCTGTAGATAGAACACCAGGATCTACCATGGGAACAAGGAAACTGCTGATTTCCCCATCTTCATATCCTCCTCACATCCAGTAACTGCCTCAGAGTGTTTATGCCCTCCTGTACACTGTGACCTTACCTGGCCTTCGTCTTCACTGTAGTTGAGAATCCCATTCTGACTACCTTGAATGTATGGTCCCTACTGCTCACCTTCTTCAGACCGTCACCTACATCACTACTTGTTTTTCCTCAGATTCAATTCAATTCAATTTTCACATCCAGACAAAATCTACTTCAGAATCAGTTCCTTTAAAAAAAAAAAATCTCCTAAAATCTATTCAAAAAAATACCTGTTTGCCTCAAATGAAAACCACAACTCTTTTCTACTTTGAAATAGATTTTATTCTTATCAAATAGATAGGACCATGTGACCATGTGTCGATGGGTTTGAAACTGCCTTTTGGAGTCTGATAGGCTCACATGTGGGTACACAAGTAAAGACAATAACATCCTGACCCCCAGAATCTACCAATAGCCAGCAGGATAAATTATGGTCCTATGAGTACTTCCCAGATCCATTGGGCCATTCTACCTGCCCAGTAGAAATAACTGTGTCTGCCATGAGATCATGATTGTAGTGGCCATATAATGCCCAGAAGATAGCATCCCACAGTCCTTCGTCATATCTTGTCACATTCCTCTCCCGCCTCCTCTCCCACAGTGTTCCCTTAGCCTTAGAAACAGTGGCATAAGTAGGGATCTACCGTCACTTATTCTCAGCATGCTGAGCAGCCTTGGGTAATTGCATTAGCCACCATTCATTACAGACAGAAGCTTCTCTGATTTTTGACTGGCTGTAAATTTTCTCTAAGCATATAAATATTTGGAACGCAATCTGGGACCATGTAACTTTAGCTGAACAACTATAGTAAATCACTATCTGGGGCTTAAGACTTCCCAATGCACGGGGTTTTTATTGTGTTCGTGGTATCAGACATGAGTTTTCCCCTGTGGAGCAGGCCTCAAGCCAATCAGAGAATGGTCAGTTACCACCATATTTGCACCAATGCATATCTTCACTGTCAGGTTACTATTGTAGTTTGTAGAGTTTACAACTGGGAAACACCACTGATTCCTTTTCTCCCTCAGCAGACTGCGTCAACCCTTTCAGCATTATAAAATCTAGGAAGGATAGTGCCTCTAGATCAGTCCCAGTTTGATTTGTCTGTATCTTACAACAAAAGTATTCCTATCAGTAAATTCTGACGGATAAGCAAAAAGAATAAGAGCCTCTATGGCCTCCCTTACTAACAACTCATAAGGAATTGTCTCATATGTGGCAATGAGCATTTTGTTTAATAACCCCATGGCAGCCTGAATATCCTTTCTGACTATTTAACATTTCTTATTCAGTTGGCTTACAAAGTAGTAGGTTTCCATATGGCTTTTTCAGACCACTTTCATTTTGATGAACCATTTCCCCAAACTTATATCTTGATATTTGTAATTGAGGGATGTGTGTGTAGGTAGCCTCTATATTATAGGAATTCCAGTTCTATTGCTGTGGATTTATCTGTTTGAAATGAATAAATCCATTTAGAGAGATAATATAAAGGCAGACTCTAACTAGGTAGACATACGCTTTATGACTTTTGTTTAGCATAGTAACTACAGTTGTATGGTTGATGAACATCTTGTTCCTCGTCTGTCTTACAAAAAATGGTCTACTGGGAGGGTTCTGTGGAGTTGCAGTGCATGAGCCTCCAGTGTGGGCCAGCTAGAAAAGAGAAAGCCAGGTTCAAAATACAACCTCTGTCTTCTTTCCAAATGAAGATGCCCATGGGTTAGACTGAGCCCAACCATACTGCCTGGTATCTAATTCTCTTGGAAATAAAAATACTGGCATGTGGTTCAGTGTCAAAAATACTTGATATATGTCACTTTCCAGCTTATAGCTCCTGCTACTGCAAACTTTCCCCCTACTGGACACCTAGCCATGAAACTCCTCCTTGTGCAGCCAGTGTCAGTTTCCTGACTACCACTTTGGAACTTCATTTAAATCGTGCTTCACCCTTCACATTGCATACAGTGGGCTAAAGGAAATCTGTCTGATTACAGTAACAAATCACAGGTTCATCTTACCATCATGTCGTGAAACCTGGCTCTTTGCTGCAGTAGTATCAGATCACTGATAACATACTCATTTCAGGAGGATTGGGGAACAAAGTATTTCTGGTTGACTGAAACCCTTCTGTCTTACAAGACAATAAAGAATATAAAAGCCCAGGATTGGTTCTCTATAATAAACCAACAAGCTTGACAGTGACTCTGTGATAACTACCATTTCCTCCTGATTCTACACCCATGCACACCATACCTGTGCACATACCCATACAGGAAATTTTTCACTTATACCTCCAAAAAGGTGAAATCACATTTATGTCTATAAAATTGGTCTTTAATCAAGCAAGGAAATAGGAGGTGAAGTGAAAGAAAATTTGAGAAAAGGCAATGTAAGAAGCAAGCTGAGACTGGAATTTCATAAAATCTGTTTCAATTCCTGTCGGTTGCTTGCTTCATTACCTTGGGCTCTGAGTCCATCTTTTAAATCTTTAGTGTTATCTATCGACTCAGTTCCTTTTCTTTAGTTTCTTGGAAACATCAGAAAATACTAACAGTAGAAATCATAAGCTCATATGAAGGTATCCAAGTACCTGTTAACCACAGCCTTTTATCACCTTTAATTCAGCCCTATGTTAATAGCATGCATCCCATGCTTGACAGCATGCCTTTGAGATTTCTACCAGCCAATAAACAGATACCTCACCTGTATTCTAGACAAAAAGACTACATATTTTTTGACTAGGCAATTCTTGAATTTATGATGGTGCAAAAAATTTAGTAGGAAGAATTTTGGTCTTTCCTAGATTAGCACATACACTCCATACTTCTCATTACAGCAAGCATGAGCAGTCCACCACTGATCTCAGATTTCCATGCAACAGTGAGGGCGAGTACCTAAAGTCCATAGTGCAGTGCTGCCAAGCTTGGTCGGCCTCAGGTGAAACAGAAAATGCAGTTTTTACTTATATTGAGTTCATCAAGATTGTAACCCCACCTGCAGTTGATAATCATTTGTATGCTCTCGTTTGCTCTTACATCGAGAAAGCACCATAGACCATAAGTAACTAAAGCTCACTTGTCCATCTGTGTTCTAGTAAATTAAACCGAATTTACAAAAAGGGGCAGCAGGCCAGATCTGCTGGTGGGCCATAGCTTATAAACAAATACAGTGGCAAGAATCTGAATATTAAGCTAGTGCTTAATTACTGTAACTTGATCTTAAGTGAGCCTCATAAATTTCATATTTATTTGTAAAGTTTGTGGTAACAGTGCTGCTGTTACATCCTGTATAAATCCTGTATACAGTTCAATAGGTAAATGTTTATTCACTCTGAGAAACTTCGTGAGCATATCCTTTTACCAAGTATCATTAGTACTGTTCTCTGGAGAGGAGAGAGTTAGGATTCACTTCTCACTCCTCACAATTATGCCAGAGTATCTTGGAACTTATGGGTTGGGAGCAGGGCCCCCACACGCCCTGAGAGAGCCCTACACTAGATGGTAAGCTACACCTGGGAATATCTGTATGAACGTGCTTCTAGTTGGAAACCTTAGCAGGTTGTTGCCTATCAGAGGGGAGTGCTATGGCCTCTTCTGCCAGAGAGTGTGCTTGCTCTCTTCAGGAAGAGCCCAGAGGAGACCTCAGGACTGTAATAGTCCTAACATCAACCTGGTAGTTGGTTGGATGGTGACCACTTACTGTTCTCTTCAAGCTAAGCCTTCCCAAGAGTTTAAACTTGCCAAGGATGTGATGTACTCAGTTTTGTACTAGCATTATAAACCATGAAGCGTACGTGCTAACCTGCACGTGAGAAGCAGCCATGCATCCCTCATAGTAGAGGCCTTCTGACTGCCCCATCACTGTCCCTAAAGCATACTTGTTGGTTTGTTGACCCTTTGCACATCCATAGTTCTTCTCACCTATCTGAAATACCCATTATTCTGTCCCTCAACTGTCAGGCCCTACCCTTAAGCACATCTCCACTCTCCTCGGGATCTGAAGTATGCTCATTGTTATTCTAATAATACCAGCTCCTAAAATGTCTTTTAAGGAGTGACAGTTTGCTCATTTTACTTTCTTCTTATGTTGGCACTCTTAGCTTCCCAATGAGATTGTAAAACTTTCTGAAATCTGAGACTATTCCTAATCCAAACCTGCCTCTGTCTCACAGCTTCCTAATGGTAGGTCACTCAGTACATGTTGTTAAGCAAAAGTGTGTTTAGACAAAAGTAAATGTGCTCTTGGTATCAGAAAGCCTCTCTGAACCCAAGAACAGTAATGCATGCAAGCAGTGTTTGGTGCTTCTGCATTATAACTGGAGGTCTCCTATGCCATAATCTTGAAATTTGAATGTATACCATTTTCATTCATGTCGTGGTAAATATATAGCAACTAGTTTCCTAAGAAACAATGAAGAGGGGTTGATATCAGCCCTGATGTTGACTGTTTGCCAATACACATTGTATAACTTCTCCTACATGCCCAGTGTAATGCTGCTTCCCTCACATAGGTACAATACAAATTAAGACCCTCAGAACAAATAGAGTAGGAAAATACAAAACAACTAACTAGGAAGTAGTAGCTTTTGAGTATTACTGTAACTTTTATTAAATGTATTTCATTGTACATTTACATTATATATTTTTTAATGATGAATGCATTTGCTAACTGACTCACTTTAACCTTAAAATGTAACATTACACCCTTAGGAACAGACAAGATGCATCCCCAACACATCACTGTTTATTGTTAGATTTATTATAATGGGTTCTTTGTCTACCTTCTTGCACAAGTTTTGTGCTTCCTGAAAATGGAAAACTATCTCTGTTCATCCAGTGTTGCATCTCTGATGCCAAACACAGATATTTAAGTATCTCTTGCCTGAATAAATCAGCCCATTTTTTTTTCATTCTTATCAAATTAATACAACCTAAAAATAAAGGAAATGGTTTCTTTCTCTAAAAATCCCACCTTACTTTTTTCCTTTTGGCTGCCTTTAACTATATACTATGACTGTTCATCCTGAAGCACTTCAGTGCATTAAATATTAATGTTTTCAATATCTTGCAACTAAGTATATGTGAGTTATTCATGGGCATAATGTTCAGAGAAATAACTCTTAATATAAATATATTCAGGAACTATTTTTCAGCATAATGTCAATTTTTTGAGCTGCTTCTGTTCTTTTAACCCAACAAAACATTGCCAGTCCCTGTGATATATAGATTATTTGTTTTGATGAAATTGCAGAAAATGTAAACCCTTTTATGGATACTGTATTCTTCCATGCCTTCAGCCTCAAGCTTTGGCACTGACAAGAATGCAGAAATAGAATTCTTAGCATATTTTGCACTTAAGGGCATTCTAAGGGAGAGAGAATACTATTCTCACAGTATAGGCTAACCTTTCACGGAACGTGTTCCATGAGCTCCCATCCTGAAGGTTGTTAATAGGCATTGTGTGAAAACTGGTTCCAAGGTCAAAATAAGTTTGGGAAGACATTTTTTTCTACATGAAATGAGCTCTTTGCAGTAGCACATAACAGAAGGAAATACAGTAAATACTATTTCCCCAATGAAATATTCTTCTGTAAGAGATTGTAGACCAAATGTTCCAAGGCATTCTATAGGAAATGGTACATTCATTATGAGCTGACTTACAAATCATAGAGGGCTTGGGACTGAGAGCACAGAACTTCCCTGGTTACACTCCCTTCCCTGTACCTGTGTCAGAGCCCATCTCACGTGGCTTCCAGTAGCTTTTTCAGGGAACTTGCCTCCTCTCCTTCTAACAGTAAACGAGTAAAAACCAGAACTCTCTGCAATTGCTGGCCCTTCCTGTTTCTCCATCAGAAATGTCTGCAAAGCAACTTAGCTTTCTTTTCAGCCAGATTACTATTATTTTCTGTTATTTTCTTCTTTGGGCTAGATGTAACTAGTTCAATCCTTCCTCCAAAGAAGTTCCTAGAATTCTTGTGATCGTAACCATTTTCTCCTGGATAGTGTCCAGTGTCTCTCTCAAATGAGCTCTCTAGACTTCAGTGCTGTGGCATGATCTTCACATGCACAGATGTTGAACCTTTTACTCTGGAACCACTATTTCTGTTTGGTTCATGCTTCTAGATGCAGAGAATACAGCAAGCTGTAAGATGGACATTGACGGTTAGGAATAGGTCACCTATATGGGGACAGTGCTGAGAAAAACCTCTCAGAAGGTACCATACTAAGGTTTCCTGAAGCGCAGGGTGTGGAGGATACGTGCATTCCACAGAGGAAGAGGCCTTGGCTTAGTGATGGAAGTCTTGTCAGTATAAAAGGAGCCTGGATAGGAGGTAAAGTAAGAGAAAGGTAACAAGGTGACAAAGGGGAAGCCAGCTGAAGGCTATGGGCTTATGTAAGGCAACTGTGGCCCAGCTAGCTATGGTGTTTAAATATTGTGGACTCTGTTGGAAGATTTTCTTAAGCACAAGACTGACATAAGTTTTCGGAAATTAATTCTACTTAATTAGACTTTCATATAAGTCATCATGCTAACACCATACTTTTAGGAATCTAGCTCAAATTATTTGGTTTTTACAATTTTTTTTATAAAAACTGGGTCAAATTTCTAAATCCTATTGATGTTTATCACAGTCTTACTGTTATTTTTCTGATAATAATGATTGTAAAAATTCAGTAGTTTTGGATCCAAGTGAAGAACATCCGTTTCTCTTAATTTCATAATTTTGGTCTTATGCATATTAGGACAATGTTTAATACTGAGTTTGTCACTTATTGTTGTTGAACATTCTCAGTTTTCTTGTTTGATTAAGTTTATGTCTTTATTCAATATTATTGATAAGATTTCAATACCTATCATTTCTATGAACTTTAGCTCTTAGGAATATCTTTTAAGTTTAAAATTATCCATTGAATGCTTTGCTCCCTTGATATCATGGATTACCACCCATCATATTTTTTTCAAAATAATTAAAGGCATATAGACTACTCAATCTATTAATCCTGAAAATTAACGTATCATCCATGACATCATGAAATAGGCTTTTAGATGAAATTTCCTTATCTAAATTTTCATAATCCAGGAAACTGAAATATAATTAGTAAATTCTAGAATGTGCCCTTCCCCCATTGGAAAAATGCACACTATTCTCCATTGTATCTTTGTGACAGAAATTTGACTACAAAGAAAAAATAAAGAACTTAGTATTTTTTCTCAGGGCAGCGTCTTCTGCCTTTTTGGATATAGGCCTGCCTCAGTTCATTCATAGTGAGTTTACTGAGCATTCTGCCAGAGGCCATTAACAAAGATGTGTTAAACAATAAGCAACACACAATCTCTCTTCTTAAGTATTCCTTGAAGACTTGGTGAAAATGAGATGAGTTTAATTACTAGAAGCTAGGTAAAGTCAATTTTATATCATTTTGCCCCTAATGTTCAAATCTGTTCTAGCCTACAATGGCAAAGTAAGAGTTAAAGTTCAATTTGCCATGGCTTAGACAGTCAAGGTCATTTGGCCTTCTGTAAAACACCATTCATTAGCCCAACACTGAGAGTGACTGGGTGCTTACTCACCAGCTAGAACTGGGGTTTCATTTACCCAGCTGGGCTGGGCTATCCCACCTTTCTTTCCCATGTCTCACTTTAAAGATTTCATCCCTTGTTTTGCCTATAACCACCATTTTTTGTACAGAAAGAAAATATTACTTTACCCTAATATCTAAGTTGTTCAACTCTGGATTTAAGTATACTTGACCCCACCCCCAAGCCCTTCATGTGTGCGAGGCTCCAGACATTATCAAACTCTTACTCCTGGTTTGTGCTTCTGTACCTCCAGTGGCACAGTGGTCTTGTTTTACAGGCAATTGCCACTTCTTCTGGCCAGGTTAAGCGTAAGAAGCACAGCTAGTCCGTGTGAGCTGGACAGCATGTTTCAGACACACCCTTCTGCTGTAATGTCTCATGAGCAGGCTTCTAGAAGTTCCTGGGGTTTGGTGGGTTACTTTTAAATAAATGAGGTACATGGAGGAAATAGCCTTAACCAGGAGCAGGGGCAACTACCTCATCAGAAAATCAGTGCCAAATCTTCTGTCCTCGTTGGCTCCAAGAATTGTCCTTACATGAACTGTCACTAAGCACCCAGCTTCCTGTTTCACAGGATGAAGCAATGGTAATGCTGTGAAGGCAGACTCTGGGTACTCATGACTGGACAGTGCTGTCCAAAGGAGAGCATTGTATCACTGCTCATATTTCTACCCGTTCCAGTTGGTCTTTAGACCCCTATTTATCTTAGCATTCTCTTCAACTAGGCTCAATTGTTAAAAGGCATATACACATATACACAAAGGTGTGGGGGGCCTTAATCCTGTATTTCACATGCTCTGAAGCTAAACAGAGTGTGAGAGGAAAGTTTACCTCACATCTGACATTCCTACTGATCATTGCTGATAAAAACTGGCAGAAAGAAAGGTAATCGGAGCCTCGGGAATTCAATTCCCTCCTTTAATCCACTCAGCAGATATTTTATTTTTAAAACACAAGTGCAGCCATCAGCAAAATTGAGAGGCTGTATAGGACCCTGAGGCACTTTAAACTTTGGAGCTCTCTAAACTCCCACCCCATCTCTACCTTCAAATGGTCCCTCACAGCCATTTCTTCTGCTTAGGTGTATCCCCCTCTCACTATTTCTTTCCTTTACTCCCTAGAAACCAATTAAAAGAAGAAGAAGAATTTGCCTTTTGGCATTAATTAAAGAAAGAAGAAACCTTTCTGATCTAGACCCTCGGCTAGAGATTTGTGCAGTACATTACCCTGCAACTTAGGCTTCTCTGATCCACACCATGTCTTTCTCGTGTGAGGAAGGAAGTAGTAGCACAGGGCTGCCTGATTATCAGATAGTTCAGGCTTCCTCTGTCCCTAAGGCATTGCCAGATAGTTCATACCAGCAGAGAAGAGCGGGCAGTTTCTGATGCATGGCCTGCACTATCCTAGGCATCTGATACAGAACATTGTCTGCCTGATAGTGCTTCATCAAGCCTCCTGAACGACCAGCCTTCCTGGAATAGTCCAGTAGTTTCAACCAGAAAATGAACTTAGTTCCACTTGAAAATTTCTGCTGTTCTGCACTGCAACAGATACCCTAGAAGATTTCTTCTCATAATATTTGAAAGTAAAATCTACAGCCATGACCACCACATGTGTTCCACTTACAGTTTGGGTGAGATCGATGCTTCACCTTGATCCTCAAGTGTGTTGCGTAACTTCATCTGGAGATGTGTGACTGTTATCTGAGGAGTCTCTGCACTCTTCTGCCCCTACTTGCCCCAGCTGTGGGTACGAGCAGTGTTAACATATTAGTGGATGACAAGCCTGAAAAGCATAGTGTGTACCCTTTTCTCTGGGATGGAGGTCAAAGCATTATTGATAAGAAAGATACTATTATTGGTATTACATCATCCCCTGTGTTCCGTCTGCTGCTCAAAGTAGTTAGCTTTGAATTCAAAAAAAGGAAAAGATTATGACGAAACTGTAATACTTATTCACAGTTATTATGTCCACCTATGTAGATTGAAGTGGAGACAGTGTTGGTTTAAATCTGGTTCCTGATACCAAGTTACTGGTGCTGTCACTTTTAACCATATAAACAGGTCTCTTCCTTAAGCTCTGAGCCTGGGCTTGCTTACCTGCAATCTGAAATCTTTGTCTCAAGAACAATGAGAAAGATCTACTAAGGTAAAAAGCCTACATAAATATTAACTTTAAGAAACTAACTCAGGCAGTTAAAGAAGCATGGGCTTTTAAATTAGATGTGGGACCAGTTTCCTAGAACTGCCTCTGTATATGTGACCTTTCACAGGAAGCTCAACTCCCTTGAACCTTAATTTCCATATCTGTAAGATGGAGAAATACTACATTGACCCTTAGAGCACCAGCATGGGGATTTGTATGTATATGAAAGATGAAGAATGTGTGTATACATATATACTTATATTTTGCATATATATGTGTGTATAAGCTTGTATATTTACATATATATTTAAGCTATTGATTGATTAAAAAAAGTGTGTGCATGCTATTTTAGCAAGTCACAAGAGAACATTACACTGGTACAGCACATAGAGCACACTGAGTTCTAGTGTTTTTACTGACAGTGTAATGTCACCTCTTTTGTAATTGCATTGTTACTTCACAGTTATTCTAAATTCTGTGACTGTAAAGAGACTATTTCCTACCTCATAAGTAGCTTCTAGTGACACACTACATGTATATAGGCTCTCAGGAAGTCTGTGGAATGAATGCATGCCTTTTTTCATCTGTCATTTTATTTTCCCTCTGATGACTTCATGGATATCATTTACATTTGTAAAAATGACTACAAATTGGAAGACAGTGGTCAGTTCAGGAAATCCTCAAAGCTGCTCCCATTCTGCAGCTTTGGGCTTCTTGATGGCTTTTGACTCAAGTGACCTTATAGATTCTCATTTAAAGCCAGAAATGCTACACAGGGATTAATACCATCTGCTGATTGTGTTATTATACTAGCAGTAAGCAGACAGACAGCTCTGTGAGGGCACCTGAATGCCTTTTATAATTAAACGTAGTTGGAGCTCCTTGAGGGTGCAGAGAGGTCCTGGCAAATGTCGATTCTTGGGCAGCGCTCAATCCCTAGTAGCAGTCAGTCTCCTTATACCTTCACCTTCTCAATTCAAACTCAGATATTAAGTCATCGCCAGCTTAGTCAAACAGTGTCTTAGGCACCTTTTATGCTTCATCTGTTTTGAACATGAAGTGACATCTTCTAGCTTATTCTCCAATCCTGGGATTCATTTGAATTATGAAACCCTTCTACTCTGAGAGATCTTTGTTGCCATCCCTGACAGCCTCTGGGTACTTGATTCTCCTCTGTCCAAATTTTGCAGAACTCCACCCTGGGGTGCCTTTCTCCCCACTTAATATTCCTTTTGTAAATGAGTTAAATCACAAGCCATTACTTGTGAGTCTTTTTTTTCCATGTAGCCACACTTGAAGCACACGTCCCAGAGGTCATGTGCCAGAGTATCTGTCTTCAGCTCCACCTCACTCCTGATGAGCGTCTGTTTTACATGAGGCTGTGTAGTCAGGAACTTTGCTCCCTCTTTTCCTACCATCTCTCACCCAGAGAGCTTTTCTAATATGACTGCCAAATAAAGATGAATTATCTCCTTGAAAAGTTAATTTCTGTTTCTCAGCAGGGAGCCACTGGCCCCACTGGGCTTTAAAGTGCTGTTGTTTGGTTAATGGATGGGCATCTCTTGGTGCTGGTACCCACGCTGGAACTGCTGCAGTGCCTGACTTTCCATTTGTTTTAATTTCCTACTTGCAGCTGGTGTTAGGAGACCTAAATGGGTTTATTCACAGGATAGTGGCTTGGAGTCATTAACCCAGGAATGAAAGCGAGGGCTGGTGAGCTTCTTTCAGGCCATCCTTGATCAGTTGGGAAAGTTTAAGTAGTTGGTTGGCTTTTTAAGAAAGTGAAATCACAAACTCCTGGAATGGAGGCTCATCTCTGACTTTGAGGGGTTGGAAAATAATGACATTTTTTTATGTCTTCAATATACAAGATTGTGAAAAAATAAAATAAGATTCTGGATAAAAATTACTCTGGAGTTTTTAAATATAATTAGTGATCAATATCAGGAAGCTAAAAAATGGAGATACAGCAAATAGTTGTTTAATGTTCTAGCAGAGAGCCAGAATGCAAACTAGAAAAATCCTTATGATGGTTCTGGAATTTCTGTTAGATTATGGTATTGCCATTTGTCATTTGAAAAGGTCAAACTTTGGCAATTATTCCCATAATCAGCTATACAGTGCTGATTTGGGGGATCGGGTAAAGTTGTGAAGCAACACAACACTGTGGGTATGTTTTTTCTTCTGAAACATTTAAAGCTTATAGGAGAAAAAGACCATGTGTCCTTGAAAGGATCGAAACTCTAAGCTGTAGACTGACTGTGTGTCAGAAATAAGGCCCAGAGTTGCTCTGCTGGTGGAACATTGGCTACATAGACTGGATACTGTTGGACAGCTTGCTTTCTCATTCTCAGCTTCATTTCCACAGCATTTCTACACTCAGTACAGTCACGCCAGCACAGTATGAGAGATTTCCAGACTACAGGTTCCAAGAAAGGGAAAGAGCCAGGACTCCTCAGTCCACAAAGTACCATTTCACAATGAAGACTGACTGTGACTCTGATGAGTTCCTTTTGCAGTTTGTGAGAGGGAAGATGGAAGTGTGCAGACAGCTATATTTGGGCAGGTATGATAGGCATATATCTTAATACTCATTGTTTTGGCTTTCATACCAATGGACATAACATCACAGAGGTGTTGATGAACTGATCAAGATTACCTAGTTAAGAAGTCAGTGTGGAGAGCCAAGGCAAGGCGTGGCTACGTAGATGTGGCTGCTTTTCTCCTAACTCCCAGTTTTCTGACAAAAAGAATTCATTATTTAATTTAGAACCATGAAATGGCGATGCCCTATGCAAAATACTTTAGTTGTTCTTGTCTTTGTGATAGAGTCTCATGTTGCATCTTGGACCAGCCTTGAGCTTGCTCTGTGATACAAGCTAACCTCAAGCTTGCAGTCTTTCATCCTTAGCTTCTCAACTGCTGATACTCTAGATCTTACACCACTGTGTCCTGACAATATATGAAACTTTTAAAGACAGGATACAGCATTTCATGATCAAACTCTACACATTGGCTTGCAGGTTATGAATGTGTATGAGGGGGCCCTTAGTAACTCAGACAAATTCTAATGTCCTCTGTTCACATAGATTCTCAGTATCACTGGTTTCAGATCCCTCACTTCTCAGTACTGAGAATCCCCTGCCTCTGATTCCATGATCACCAGTATCTCTCCATCAACTGCCACCAGCCAAACTAGCAGTTCCCAAGTATGGGTGCACAAAAGCTGCCCCATGAACCTTGTTTAGAGATGGAAGCTTCTGAAATGGAGATTCTGATCTTCAGCTGTGGTGTGGTGAACCAAAGCCCACAGTCTTAACAAGTACCTTCAAACTTAAAGGGCAGGTGCCATTCATGTCAAGGGAAAGAAGGGCAAAGGGGCACCGTTGAAGTGCCAGGGATTCTTCTTCAGTTCTGTACTAGGTCAAGCTCATTTTCAGGTGATTACAATCCTTAAGACAAGGTATTTGGTCACAGTTAGTTATGCATATGGCTTTGTAAATGTTCCGGTAAACACAAGGCCTGTACCAGCACTGGCTTTTGTGTTTCAGGTTTTAACTTCTATCGAAAAAAAAAATTTTTCATTAAGAAGGGCTTTATTCCCAGGGCATTTTATTTCTTGCATTGATTGATTGACTAACAGAGGTACTAATTGCAGCGAAAGGATGCCCTTTAGTTAAGTTCACTCATTGCTTCCAGCTGTGAAAATCATGCATGGCTTGTTTCTAAGGTTTTTAAGGATATATACAAGAAGTCAAGGTTGCCCTTTAAATGTATGTAAATATGCATGTGAATTCAATGTGTGTGTGTGTGTGTGTGTGTACACATATGTGTGTTTCTGTGATGTCGGAGATTAAACCTATTGCCTCACACAAGCCTGGCAAGTGCTTTAATTCTGGGAAAAAAACCCCAGTCGTATTCACTTTTGTTTTTTAAAAAAACTGAAGCAGGCATTGGAGAAAGCTTTTAGAAATATTCTGCATCTTATTAACATGTGGTGATGCAGAAATTTTAGCAGGGCAAAGATACATGAGTAAAAGCATTTGAAATTTAACATTGAAAGCAACAGTTACCAGGCTGAAAACCTCCCAGGAGCTTCAGTGATCCATGAGTGTGAATAATTTGGCAACACAGATAATTGTTTTGTAGTTGTATATTCATTTCATTTAAACATTTTGCCAAGAAAATTAAGGCTGTGTTAGAGGAGCCCATCTTGTCTGAAATAGCTTTGGTGTTTGGATAAAATCCCAGCTTTGTCACACTATGCTAGCGGCTCCCAGATGAAGCAGTCCACAATTTGCCGTAATAGATTGACCAAACAGTTATATGAGCAACCACATTTCAAAACAAGGTAATAGGTAGCCCACCCTTAAGCTATTTCTTTCTCCTTAGATCTAGTGTAAGTAATATCAGTAGTAATAATTCATATAATTTTCCCATGTTGACTCTGGCTGTATTCTCTCCATACCGAGGACTTACTCTCACTATCATCACCAGATAATACTTGGATGATTGCTGGCCATGTCTCCGATGTCATTTCTAGTGACTGTGTGGCTGTGATGAGCTAGTACAAAGAAGCATGACCAAGTAGTTTTATGTTCAGAAAATTGATTAGATTGGGCCATTTGATTTCTAATGTGTAAAATGGTGATCTCAATGAGTATTCATTAGGATGGCATTTCAACTTTTGCCTTTGTGTATTTTGTGTACTTTGTGAACTTTGCCTATACCCCTTCATAAGATAGGATGCTTTTTCTGTGTTACATAGAAGAAAACTGTATGACTTATATAAATATCATACCTAATAAGTGGTGGATCAGAATCTAGTGTCCACCTCTTCTCTGATTCTATGTTGCTTTTGCTCTTCTATACTCCTTTTCTGGGACCAGAAAGGCGTCAAGGGCTCTCATTAATTTATGTCACTTGATAGGAATCATTATATCAGTATTAATCTCCAAACTTTTCCAATAAGCATTAGTTTTTAATAATTTCCTAAATATCAATCTGCTACATATTGGTAAATAGTACACTGCCAAACCATTCCCTTTTCTCTGTAAGCTATCATACACTCAAGTTGGGAAACATAGAGAACCATATCATGACAATCTATAACTGTGGAATAAGAGATTGATCTCCTCAGCAAATTATGGATACCAGATACAGGACATACATTCTCATGGTCATTCTGAATCTAGATGGCTTCCATGTTATAAGGTGAAACAAAGGAATTAGGCCAGATAATCAGGTTCCTGAGAGCAAGTGTCCCAAGGTCAGAAATCTAAGGCATGGGCAGCATGTTCACATGGCTTGAATACTCAATGGGCTTGACCAATGGAGTAGGAGATCCTCTCCGGTGCGTGCAGTTCATCCATGGCTTTCTTTTCTGCTTTATTTTTTATAATATGGATCAGTTATTCTTCTGTCCCCTTCCTATTCTGTGTCCTGGAGAGCTATGCCCTTAATGGAGGTAGCTATTGCATTTAAGGAAATCTCAGAAGCTCTTTCCCTCCTACTTCTGGGATGATTTCCAATAACTGGTTGCTAACTCCATGCTGGACACTGTGATAGATGCATTGATACATACTGAAGTTAAACATCATGAAACTTGGCTTCCAGGAAACTTAAACTTGAGCACAGGGAAATGAACAGTGCATCTGTACCATGAATCCGTCTTCATCGGTGTGTTCATGCTGTTTGCTGCCCATGAGGCTTCTTACTGGAAAAGATAATGTAACTCTCAAACTTTACAATGTATAAGACCCTAATTAACTAAGAAATTAAGTACAAAAGGTAGATTGTGGTGTGTGTCTGTGTGTGTGTGTGTGTACCTGTATAATTTTAATTTTATAAAATAGAAGCTTTCAAGTTGGATAATTTTTGGTTCCCAAGCCAAAGCCTTTGTTCCTTACCGCAGTCAGGCCTCTTTATCCTAGAAAATTTTTGCTTTCAGATTATCAGGTTTACTTTTTCCCTGGGAATGCTAGTCAAGTGCTCTGTCACTGAGGTAATACCCAGCCCTGGCTTCACGTTATTTTAAGAAGTAGTATATTTGTAATTTAGGAACTAAAAGCAATAAGACTCTACTGGTTTTTATTATTCAAAGACTTAAGATATAATAGTTGTATAAACTCATGAAAATACTTGCATAACAATTTGCAGTCATTGAAATGGATGCAAACTCCTTTTTCCATCAAAGTCACCACTACTTTGTCACTAAATGGTGACAGACTGTTGTATAGTATAAAGTGTTTATTGTGCCTTTGAACTGGCTGCTCCAGATAAACAAAACCTAGAAGTGCAGATGGGACAAGAGATGAAGGGAGGTGAGTTAAGAATATGAACAGGAGTGTGCTGTTGTGTATAGCTGTGGGAAGCGCCAGAAGACAGCAGTGATGCTAGTGGGGAAGTCTGCTAGCTGGTGAGATGGCTGTCTTGTTACTAGTGAGGGGTGCTCAGACATATAAGCTGCACAGTGGCAGTTGGTTAATCTAGACATGACACTTCCTTCCTCCACTGACTCTCAGTTCTGCCAGTACCCTCCTATTAATTTTTTATCACTTTTACCATTCCAAAATATAACTCATTTTTATTCATCTGTAAATCTGAGAGCTTGTATTCTCTGAGGATTTGAAGGCTCTCCCTTCTCTTAATCGTTATGGAAGAGTAATTTACAAATAAAAAGCTATATACAGATTTTATATAGTTAAAGTGTTCAACCTGATGATTTGTACGCTTTGAAAAATGATTACCACAGTCAAGCTAGTTGGTATACCTAGCACCTCAGTGCAGGACCTTCTAAATTCAGTAAATTCAGTCATGATTTTTTTATTGTCATTCCTGAAATAACAGTACTTAGTAAATGTTCAGTAATATTTCTGTTCCTTTTCTTTCAACCTCTTCAAAACTTACAGCACTCTCCTCCCTTATGCTGAGGGCAGCCCCAGCTCCACTCCCTCTCCCAGAGAACTGGGTTCTATATCAAAGGAAGGAAGCTGTTCCTCCTTTCCTGGAGAGCCAGGGTCTTCATTAGGTTTCTCAGGGGTAAGGAAGGAGATGCTGTGTGTCTCTCACATACAGCATCATGGAGCAGTTAAAGCACAGTTACTTGACAGGATATTATCTTGCCACATTTGCATAAATGCATAGATAGTGTAACCTGTGTGATAGCAATGGGAAACCTTGATTTCCTAAGAAGGGTTCTTGGTGCCTCACAGGTGAGTGTGCATATGAAATGAGAATGAATGGGTTTAGTATAGTGCTGAGCAAATGAGAGATGGATTTCATAAAGGGAAATTGTACTGTGTCCTACAGTGTGTGTGTGTTTGTGTGTGTACACACATGTGTGTGTTATCTACTACTATATGTTTCTAAGAGATGTTTATAACATTTTACTGCTTTTTCTTTTAAATTTGTAGATATTTGAGGATGTTTTATTTTGTTTTTCATAAGTTAAGTAACAAAATTGCCCAAGGATACTGGAGAAGTAATGTTTCCATATAGTGCTTGATTAAAGAAGATGTTTTCTGTGCTTCAGAGTGGAAACAGGATTTCCTTAGCTTTTCCTTATCTTCCTGATTGTACTTTGTAAGTTGGGACTGAGGTCATCATGATCTAATCCAGTATGCACATTGTGGTGGTTTGAATATGCTTGGTCCAGGGATTGTAGATGTGGCCTTGTTGGAGAAAGTAAGTACTGTGAGAGTAGACTTTGAGACCCTCCTCCTAGCTGCCTCGAAGTCAGTAGACTTCTCCTAATTGCCTTCAGAACAAGATATAGAACCCTCAGCTTCTCCCGTGCCATGCCTGCCTGGATGCTGCCAAGCTGCTGCCTTGATAATAATAGACTGAATCTCTGAACTTGTAAAACAGCCCCCAATTAAATGTTGTCTTTTATAAGAGCTGCCTTGGCCATGGTGTCCCTTCACAGCAGTGAAAGCCCTAACCAAGATACAAGTCTTTGGTCTCTCCGTTGTAGCTGACTTCACAAAGGTGTTCTGCCCTGTTTCCTGTAGATAGAAGGCCTGGGTACCAGCATCCAGGAAAATAGTGAAAAGAGGATAGAGGAAGACTGGGGGTTAATCTTACAGGATTCCATTTCCTTAAGTCTGTTAGGGACCTGCCTACGAATCTGCTTTCCAGCTTTCAAAATCCAATAGCCTTTGTTTTCTCATTCCAATTCTTACCTGTTTGTATCTTGGATAAAAGATAAATTTTTAATGTCATTTTAGTGGTATTTGGAAAGAAATTTGATATATATATATTCAAACTCCTTCTTTATCTGGCAGCAATTAATCCCTTCTATAACATCTCTTTCCTGCTACCTGGGCCCAAACTCAGAAAACCCTATACCCACTACCCCAGCTGTTGCTGAAGAGGGACATTTTCCTTCCTGCTCAAAATTGGGAAGTTCAGCTTTTGTAAGATGTTCCCTGACAACCTACCAAGGATGCCAACTTGCCTACAGTACTAGTCTAAAGCATGCCAAGCCCAATGAGTGGTGTATATAATTACAGCTTTCCTACCATCTTCTAGTTGACTAAAACTAGATTGTCACATCTCTTCAGGTCAAGGTTTTGCCTGATATGTGGTAATTTCAGATACAATGTGTAGACAGAGCAGAGTTTGGTATAGGAAAGCCTGAGGGGCGGGGTGCTGCAGACTCCCTTGCTGGTCAGCTACATTCCTTTGAACACTGAGTTTAGACACTCAGAAGCTCCCTGACTTCATCATTAAGTTGAAGTATGTGAGGATCAAATGACCAGGAGTATACAGCCCTACTTTACCTAACCATATACTCTACCTCCTGGTATAGAAGAGTTATAAGAATAATAAAAAGTTAGTCTCCAAGTGAGTATAGTGGTGTAGGAAAATTATCCCTGTATTTGGGGGGCTATGGCAGAAGGATCACAAGTTACAGGCTAACCTGGGCTTCATTGCAAGACTGGATCTAAAAAATTAAAAAGAAAGAAAATGAATAAGTAAGTGAGCAGGTAAGGAGCATAGCTCATATGCCCCCTGCCAAACATAATTAAGGCCCTAGGTTTAGTACCACAAAAATAAAAATGTTAAAAGCTAGTCTTGTAAGGAAAGATGGCCTCATTAGCTTCTCCTTGTAAGCAAGAAGACCTGGATTTGGATCTCTGGAACCCACATAAAAGAAAACCAGATATGGTAACACTTATCTCTCATCTCAGTGCTGGAGAGGTAGAGATACAAAGATCCCAGGTGCTTGCTGGTCAGCCAGACTAGCCTAACCAGCAGGCTCTAGGTTCAGTGAGAAAACCTGTCTTAAAAACAACAACAAAGAAAAAAAAAACACATGGAGAGCAATTGGGGCAATTTGAGGAAGATTAAACATTTTTGACCTCTCACCTTCACTTGCATGTACACACACATGTACTTTCCCTAACACACACACGCACACATATCCCTCTTGTTCCTCTATTCTTCCATCTCCTCAACACAGTGCTTCCCTGGTGGTAGTAGATGCTTAAGAAGTACTAAATGTTTCTCTGAGAAAAAGTATAGTAGAGTTTTTCTTTGAACATAGTTATTCTATTTCTTTGTACTCGTGCATAGCATAGCAAATATGGCAGCAAGGTAGACTCGCTTCTCTAAACTATAATGCTATAGCAAGCAGATAATGCCCACTCTCCAGTGTGGGGGCATCAGAGGAAAGAAGCTCTGCGCTCAATGAAACTGAAAGGGCCCCCATCTCTCCTGGCATCCCCTAAGCCAAGCTGAGGCACTGCTGTGCCTCTGCTGTGTAGTTACCAAGGTGAGAACTGGATTAACTAACTCCACTGCTGGCCACATCTTGCCACTTGGGATCTGGGACCTGGCAAGCTTCTCCACCTAAGACACTCTGCAATGTAGAGTTGCCAGTTATAATTATATGTCCAGGTGTTAATTAGCAAAACAGTTCATTATTTGACAGTTTGGAGTGATGCTATGCACCTTGCCCTAATCTTTCAATCCAACATGCATTTGATAAGTGCTTTATACAGAAATTCCACATTGTGCTGTACTCAATAAAAACTACAGAAAGAACTGCAGGTCAAAAATATTTTACTGTATCTTCCTTGGTTGACTCATTTTCAAATAAAACCTTAAGTAAGAGGAGAAATAGGTAGAATCTTCTCTATTAAGATTTTTCCCTCTCTTTGTACTCAAGTGATACTCAGACCCAATGAAACAGGTATTAGGGAAATTCGAGTGTGAAACTCGCCTGACCATGCTGGTGCTGGACCCCGGCCTTGACTTGGGAAACTTTAATACATTTGGCAGACTGTCCACTCTTAATGTCACTAGTTAACTTCTGTGGTTTATCTATCTCAGAACTTGCCTTGAAAGTGTTCTCAATGCTGTGTCCAATGTTTTACATAAATTACCATCATTAAATTTCCCAGTCATATTTATTATTTCACATAGTTTTATCATTTTGACTCACTATAAATATAATGCTTTATGAAGTCAAATCTGTTCTCTGTGGTGACAGTGATTAATTTTCATTGTTTACTTGTTTGGACTAAAAACCTTAAGGGAAGGGTATAGCAGAGATATTTTACTGGCGAAACAGGAAAGGGGAAATGATATACTTATGTTTTAGTTAAAAAATTTAATAAAGACAAAAGAAACATAGAACATTAGTGAGGTATAGCTTTGGGCCATCTATAAGGGTGTCAGCCATCTATTTCTCTGTATCTGCCTCCCATCACTTGTACCAACTGCTTCATGGTCTTTGCCTTGCAGTCGTTAAGATCAAGGGCATTGGAGGCAGACTAACTAAATGACTTTTAATTTTGCCCCACACTTTTATCATCTTTAGCTTCTTACTGACTTTATAGTCTTAGTCTCACTATCCATGCATAGATCAGGTGTGTTTACTTCATAGGGTTATTATGAGAGATAAGTTAATGTTTATAATACCTAGGAAAATCTCAACACTACAATGAGCAATACATGCCTATTTATTTAATGAAGTAAGTACTTGTAAATTGGATGTGATGGCTCATACATACAGCCTAGGAAGCCTAGGACATGAGATTATGAGTTCAAGGCCAGCCTGGACTATATAATGAGACTTTGTCTCAAATAACATGAATAAATACTTGGCAGTTGTTCTCCTGTCCACCAGAGTACTGAGTTGTAAGAGTCAAGGACTGAATTATGAAACGTGTGTAAATCAGAGAAGAAGGAAACTGCCTGAGGTTGTAACAGAACAATAACTACTGGGAGCTAGTGGTAAGGTAAATGAATTTTTTTTAAAAATGTAGCCATTAGGAATGGAGACAAATAAGGAGAAAATGGATTATATTTCAGAATATATCACAAAAATTAAAATCTATAACATGAACTTTAGTATTTTCTTTCAAATATGTGTACCTGGGAAATAGAGAATATGTTACCCTGGCTCCCACCCCATCTAAGTGTTGAACTCAGAACATCACGTTTGCTAGGCAAGCTCTAGGCTACACTCTAAGCCCTAAAGGAACATTTTTCAAAATGCTTAGAAAATTCCCATTTTGATTTCAGCAATTAAGTCAATTTTAGGTTTTACTAAAGGAAGAAATTCAGTTGTCACAAATGTAAGGTACTTATTCTAAATCAAATGTGCTTTGCACAATGCCATGGAGACAGAGTGCAAGATGGGTGTCTGTGTCTCTGAAAAGAGCAAGTCCAGGAGCCAGAGCACTCATTTGTCTGACCATCTGGAAATCTCCAGTGATCCAGGCTCTTAATTTTACCTCATTCTTAGGATAAAAGAGAAACAATAAAGGGAGAAAATGGGCTGCAAGGGCATTCTACTTTTCATTTAAAAAATAATTCAAGTGATAACAGGAGCAGGGAGTTTAAAAGAAAAAATGAAAGGCCATTATAATGATTTGAATGCTCAGTCTGTGTTTTGCTGTGGGTTCTATTGTTCTCAGCTACATGGGAACCATGGTAATTTTATGAATCATTAGAATTTTCTCTCCAAATTATATGTACATGTTCTCAAAGTGCCTCCTCCTAAGTTCCCCACAGTAAAAGGCTGCTGAACAATTTCATTTAATGCATTTGAGTTTTGTGCTAATGTTGTATTTTTAAATATTTGTACTTAGCAAGCCAAAGACAAAATAATGACAGCTGAGTCTTTGTGTATTTTACATTTCCTACTTTTGAAATCCTGAGTCTGTTTCCACTCTCATATACAGTCTAGTGAGAAGCAATAGAAATATGAAACCTAGGTTAGCATCATACATGGTGGCTTAAAAGTTAAAAACACTCAGAAACAGTATTTGAACTTTGTGCTTAGGCATATGTCCTATGAAACACAGTGTCTGCAGAGTTTACTCTACTACTGATGCCTAAAACCTTACTCCTAGAGTGATGATTTTAGGAGTAAGGCCAGCTCACTTATCAGGCCTTTCAATCCAAGAGTGGGTCACAGAAAATCAGTGAATGAAAGTAAAAGAGAGAGACTTAGAGTTAGTTTACTTTTTTGGGCAGAATTAGTCTTCCTATTTGAGGTATTAAAACATTCACACGTTTATAAACAGTGATATTATAGATTTTTATGTTTTATCTTGTTTCAAGAACTTAAGAGTTTCTCTTTACTTAATAAAATTAAAAGGCTAGATCTCTGTTCATCTGCCTTTTTTTCTGGTTAGTGAAATCCCACTGTCTAGAAAGCATTGTACATTCTAAAAATTGGCTATATCTTTCCCAGGGGTGTAGGTGTTTCCTGTGTGAAGACTGTCTTAGAAGGAAGTACTTCAAAGCCACAATAGTCTGCGTTTTAACCACTTACTATTCTCGTGAACGGTAGGAAAGCTGCCTCCCTGGGCAGTGTGTAGGTGGTTCTATTACTGTTCTTTTCACACTGGCTTTGGCAGGAGGCCCTGGATTTTAGCTCATTGGAATACATCATGGGGATTTCCAAGCTCATTTTTGGTCCATCCCCTCACAAATAATGCAGTCCAGTAGCTAATGCCTAACAAAGAGAAGTGTGAATGGTGTGGACCAAAACTTAGAAGATGACCTAAAACCGACATTTCTGTTACCGCGGGTGGCTGGAGATGTCATCCTGGGTCAGGAAGAATATCCTGTTCCTTGCAAATGAAGAAAGGGACAAACGCTCACTCAACTTTCCCAAGCCAGTCAACAGGAAAATCACGTTGGGAGCCCAGCTCTCCTGTTGGCTAGTCTTTCAATTTTGGGATGTTTGCAACACATTCTGACTTGTCCAACCTGGAAAAGTCACGTAGAATAGTTAAGCTTGTTCCTAGAGTGAGATAGAGTGCTGGGCTACAACTACCAGATTTTTTCTTAAAATGAGTAGCAACTTTAGAAGTCATTAGTCCTCAGATGTCCTAACTCCTAGTGTGGAGCATATTTGGGTTGTAGTCTCCCCTTGAACAAATTTCTCCTTGCATGTGTGGATGATTGCACACTTGCTCACATGCTCTCTCCCCTGAACAGGTCCATATGTTCCATTTTTACTGGAAGCCAAGCTTCCTATTCCTTCTCCTCCTCAGAGGGCTCCACAGCTCACCTCAGAGGTACCTGAGTAACCCAGGCTGAAAGAATTCGTAGTGAAGCTTGTCAGCATAATTGATTATTATATGGAATGAGCCATCAAAGACAGGTGAGCCTGCACAGAATGGAACAAATGTGTATGTTGTATGCAACTCCCATTGAGTCCACCCTGTCTTCCTCCTCTGACATGTTGATTTATATGTTTGCAACTCTTCCCTAATGAATCATGTCCTGGTGTAAGTCACCAGAACCTCCTCCTGAGCACCCTACCTCTGCTAACACGAGAACAGTAAAAGATCTGCTCTGAATTCTTGGTTCTGTTAGTTGGCCCTAACAGAAATGGTTGAGGATGTCTAATCTTTAAAAGGACAAAAATCACCTAAAATGTTTGAGTAATATTGCTACCTAAAGGAGCAAGCTCCTGTGATTACAGATGCCTTGCCACATGACAGAGTCTAGTCGGTGTGGCTTGAGAATGTAAGAAATGTAAAGAAATAAAAGCATATCCCAGCACCTTTGGTGGCAGCTTGTCGTTCTGGCATCCGCTGCAAATCTTCTAACTGTAAACTGCTTTGAGTGTTAGACTTGCTGTAAAATGGGGAAGCTAATGACTGTTCTACTTTCTCACAATCTGTTAGGATCTTACATGAGATATATTTACAATGTTCAGTGTTCTCAGGAACAGGAAGAATAGTGTTAGAAAATGCTGTGGTTATGTTGATAGCAGCACAGGGAAAATTATGCTAAGACCCAATTTGAAGAAATCTTAGTCCTGTGCTCTTCTAGTCTGTCTTTTCATCTTAAGTATCAATTCCTGGTGAATTAAAAGGCTAGAGTTTGAGGAAAATAAAAAGAGAGAAGAGGGCCTACCAGAGGACTTGAGCTATCCATGAATAGACCCTTGGCTACTGATACTGAAGGTCCATGCCTCCAGAAGGCCAGCCAAATGTACCATCCGACTGATCAGCCTTCATGTCTATCCTGAGTACCTACTGAGTTACATACATCACATCTCCCTTTGTGATACGTTTCCAGCGACTGTCTCTCTTCCTCCTCCTTACCCTGTGTTCATAGCTTTCTGAAAACCTGACCTCACCAAATCCATCACTATAACAATTGTAAAGGTTGTATAAACCTTCTGCAAGCATCTCTCCGTCATCTCCACCTTGCTGAACATTGTACCATAGATTACCAAGGCCATTAGCCCATCATTTACAGTTCAGAAGAAACAAAAACAATGATTAGAAGATGGGCTGTGTATTTAGGCTACTTAAGCCTAAATGGAACTATTTGTATTTGTGTGTTGGTGTACCTTGTAGGGCCTAGCATCTCATTTTTTTCATCTGTAAAATAGAATGTAAGTATGTACCTTGTTGATGCCTAAATAAGATTATCATAAGTTTATTAAGATAATGCATATAAAGTATGTTGAGTTCACTATAATCTTCTGGTTTGTTTCAAATTTTTCATTAAAAGTTAAACCTCAAGAAGATAGGAAATCTGTGTGCCTGTGTGTGTGTACTATGGCACTGCTACCTTCTACGACATAGTGTGATAGTGCCTGGCACATAACTGACACCGTCTCAGTGAGTACTGGATGGTGAAAGATAGTTTGCCCATCTTTCAATCCCTATTTTTACCTTAGCGTAAATTGTATTTACATTTGTAGTTATTTCCATAATTAGAGAAAAGAATAGTAGTTTTTGGCACTTGAGATCTCTAAGGGTCAGAATTTGTCTTTCAGGATCTCTCTGTTCTCTGTAAATATGTCTAGACAGTTCCCTTTCAAGGCTTTTTGCTTTTTGCTGCTGCTTTATTTTTTTTCTTTTGAATAAGTTAGCTTTAAAAATCCAGTATTTGTTATGTTAAGAAACTAACAAGGGGACTTCCAAATGTATTTATCTTCACTGTAGAATGTGGACTATTAAGCCCTCTGGGCAGAATGTTTAGTAACACACAGCTGTGAGGGACATCTCTAGAAGACACTCATAGTTGAAGGAAACCCTCCAAGTCCTTCTGTCTCCTCTGTTGGGCATGAGGTATCTGCCTTGTTGTTTACGGTCTGTTGTTCTTGCTAATCCTCTTTCTCAGTACTTTTTCCTTATGTCTGTTTTTTGTTGGTGCTATTTTGGTGTTCTGTTTTATTTGAAGTGAAAATGCTGGTGCAGTACATGTTTAATTATAATGATACTTTATCAATGTTCTTCTCCAAGTATAAAATACTTCAGTAGCATGGGAAGTCTAAGCTAATAGCGGTGGCCAAGGTTGACCTTTTGTCATTTCCTAAGGGGAAGAGTTCATGTCAAGTAAATAAATAATCAAGAGGCCTCAGGGTGTTACTTGAAGAGGAATCAAACTTGTAAGTTTCTCATAGTGACTGTTATTCTTCTTGACTGAGAAATCAAGACTGGTCAGCAGCTTCTATATACTACTCCCCTTCATATCATTTAACAAAATAAAATTATATTGATATGCAAGAATAATGAAATATGATCCGTTATTTTCT
Source organism: Grammomys surdaster (assembly GCF_004785775.1). Classification (NCBI taxonomy): domain Eukaryota; kingdom Metazoa; phylum Chordata; class Mammalia; order Rodentia; family Muridae; genus Grammomys; species Grammomys surdaster. The sequence continues at coordinate 1,159,600 of NW_021604631.1, forward strand.
CAAAAACAATTACTAATGTAAAACTTAGTATTTCATTTTCCTGTGCTGCCTTCTCACTTTAATCAGAAAGTCAAGGTCATGGCACAGATTTAAATTATTCCAAATATCATGATCAGTTTTCCATATGCTTTCAAAGTTGAGTCTATGGCCTCCTCTATTCATCTCAGATGAATTTACCTACAGCGATTACAGCATACTTATAGTGTCGCACTTCCACACTCCAGAACAGTTGCAGTTGAGAAACATCTACTCTGGAAATACTAAAAGCCAAACAAGAAATTAGGAATAGCATCTGTAATTAAGGAATTATGTTTTGAAAATCCAGCTCCAGCCAATCCCTGAGCATGTTATGTATCAGGACAAGACTCCCTAAAAGGTAAGGAGGAATCAATCTGAGGTCATCAGACTGAGCCATCCCAGTCTCATTCTCCAAGGTTTTAAAGACCAAATAAGCTTGTGTAATTACTTATATGAATTCTAAAGAAATCTAGTATTTTCTTCTGATTCTCTAAAAGTTTATATCATTTTTTTCTGAGGCAGTTATACATCCTGCTTAATTCTTTGGCCTGATGAAGGAGCTTCCGAGCACTTCTCTTTGACTACACTACAGATCTACATTTAAAGTAGGTCATCAGGTGATTAGTAACATCAAAATGGATTCATTTGCTGCATCTTATTTTTGGAAGTGAGATTTTCAAAGTGTTCTGTCCTCTATACATATATACTTCATAAAAGATTTGGCTTCTGAATGCTTCTTATCCTGCCTGCTCTTCTGATACATCCACTCTCCCCTCTTCCCTCCTCCCCATCACAAAGGACCAGTCAGATCCTTGAATCCAATTTTCATTCATGTATATACTGTTTCACTAACCTCAAGGTCTTCGCTAGTACTCGTGTTCAGGCTATAAGAACTGTTATTTTGGCACTCAATTCAGTTGCAAATTCTTCTTTCTTAACACTGTCCAACCATCTGCCTTAGTACCGTTAACTCTTTTTTTATATCTCTGCTGTATTTTAGATAAACTTATTTATTCATCCATAATTGTTAGTAGGTTAGAATCCTGTCCTTTTTTGGCTTTGACTCTTCAGTTAGCCCAGTGTCACATACAAGAAAGATAGTTTTCTGTTTAATAAATTAGCTAATTTTCCTTAATCTTCTCTAGACAGCTCTTACCTGGTGGTCAGCAGTAATAGTTTCAATAATTGTGTTGTAGCTTCACATTTAAAAACGCAAAAGACATTAAAACAGGACACCCATGTAACAGGCTATTACCCCCCCACCCCACCCCCACTACATTTTACAGTAAAGCTCGGTAATTTGGGAGGAGCTAATGTGGGAGGAACAAGGAGAGGAAGAGGAGAAGGAAGAGGAGGAGCGAGGGGAGGAAGGAGGGAGGAGAGGAGAGAAGATGCCTGGAGACGTCAGGGTATCTTTAGCAGTCTCAGGTAGTTATTCATATCTAGGTTAGTTAATTGAGTTTACAATGCTAATTGTGTGGGCATCTTGTTAATTGAACATTTCCAATTACATAAAGCTTTTGGATAATATTAAGCTTTAGAGTCTCATTTCTACCAGGTACTGTGTGGATGGCTAGTATTATCAGGGGCTCAGTTAAGCTTTGTGGAGACAGCATGATGGATTTGGCAGAGTATCACCATGCTTGTGTCTTGTAGGTACCAGGGCCAGTCGGCCTGAGCCCAGGTCTTGAAGGTCTAGTTTGGCCTGAGCTAAGCAGAGCTGCCGCCGCTTAGATGGTCAGCCTACGGAGCCCCATTTTGTAAATATTATCACAACACACCCAGAAAGGCATGGGAAGGGGTGGACCAATCTGAGAACTTCCTGAAGAGGTACCTGTTTGTTTATGCAGTGAGTGGATACACAGACACACAAACACACACATACACACACACTCTTACTTGTCTAGCACAAATGGCTTCCATTCTAAATGTCACTACTGATGACCTTTAATCCTGAACTTCTCCCCATCAAATCAGATGCTGAACACCCTTCTGTAACTTTCCAGTTCCATTTAACAGTTTCTCCATGCTCTTGATCCCTAGTACTGTTCAAGTGTACCATTAATCTGTTATTCCGTCCGTCTTTTACCTTGCCTTGCTCTGCAGCATCTCATTGTGTTACAGTTTTACTTTGCATTCCTCTTTGAATGGTCAATTTTTTGTTGGTCATTTCCTGTTTTTGCTGTAGGTATAAGATGTTTGTATTCTGAAACAAACGTCAGAATACATCTTCAATTACATACCTGTCATCTTCCTTCCTCAGGACGTGCTGAAGAGACTCATCGTTATAGACTGGAGCGAAGGAGCTTACTAAACTGAGCACCTTCTGTGTGTCAGGTCCTATATAGTCTGTCTTTTTGTGGGTTTTTTTTTTTTTCAGAAATCTTATAGGCCATTGGGAGAGCGATTAAAAGCATGGAAATGTTAGAGAAAACAAATCTAAGATGTTCTGGATGTTTTTAGTAGCAAGCCCCCCTACCCTCACAGTGTGGACTTAGAAAGAATCTTCCAGCATGGAAGGGCCAATGTCCTCCCTCAGGTTGGAAAGATAAGAAAATGTTTTCTAGACAAAGGGGCAGAGCATTTTAGGCAACAATAAGACCCTGAAATAGTCAAGGGTGATTGAAAGGAGTCCAGCATAGCTGAACCTTACAGATCAGGGGTGGTCATGGTAGGAGGCTAAAGGTGAAAAATGGAAGCCATGTAAAGGGCCTTTTGCATTATCTGAAGAACAATGGCCTAGCCCACTAAAGAGTTTGAAGGCACTGAGATACATGATCAAATATAACTTAAAACTGTTTCCTATTCTGTTAACCTTCACATTGTAAGGGATAGTCATCTTAAGTACAAAGAACGTTTGTGCTTTTATTCATGCAGTAGCTACCCATTCCAAATGTATCCAGCACCGGAAAGATCCTTTGCTTCCCTATCATGGTCTACCCCCTTGAAGGGAGGCTGCTATTCTAACTCATCTCATCAATGATTATTCAGGTGGGGGTAATGTAGAGGGCTGTGATTTTGGTTTTGCTACCCCTTCTGAAAGTACTATATATTACTTCATTGAATACAATTTATAAATAACCTACATTGTTTTAGCTATATGGGCCCAGTGTTAGTGATATGAGGGAATATTTATTGGGTTTTATTTTTTTAAATACAGTCTGGTGGGTGAGACAGCCAAGTGAAACAGTGATTATCAGAGCCCACAGAAGAGGACACTTAAAGTGGGTAACACATGTGCTAATGCATCAAGAAAAGGATTCATGACATAGGAAGAACATTGTAGACAGAAAGATCTAAGGGGCATGAAGGCATAGACGCAGGGGGTTGACTGGATGCAAGTATGAGATGACTGGTAACCTAGTATGGTTAAGCAGGGGATGTGGATTACACTGAAGAGAAGCCTCAGGAAGTAGAGGAGCCAAAACTAAGCAGGTTTGTATTCTAGGAAGAGAAATGAGTGGATGGGGAAAGAAGCCCTAAAATTCTACCTCTGCATGTCCAAGGTCTACTTTCTGCAGAAAATGTGCCTACAAATACATTTTCAGCAAATGAAAAGGGATGGTCTATGACAAATGTTTTTATGTTTTGAGTTTTTTTAAGTCCATTAATTAGAATAAAGATAGCCTACTACAGTCATTTCCAGAAGAGTCATGGTAGCATTAATATATGAAGGCTTTCAAGTCTCCCTATAGTATAGAAACAACTTCAGTTTTCTTTGTCTTATTTTCCAAAGCATTTGAGCATAGAGCCAACTTTCTATAATAGTAATATTTATATTTATTTTATGAAGCCCAATTTTAGCAAACAGTGGTCTGGGTCTCAAAAACAATAAAACATTGCTCTCCATTCATAAGGTTTATTTGTTTATGTGTGCATTGATTAGGATCAACTCTAGGATTACTGTCATCTAGGGCAAGTGTTCTACTAATGAGTTACACCTTAACTCTACATAGATTATTTTCTTTTTTTTAATTTTTTATTGGATATTTATTTATTTACAAAACAGATGTCATCCCCTCTCCCCATTTCCCCTCCCTTTAATCCACCATCCCATCCCCCCCTCCTCCTTTAAGCTTTTATACCATTTTGATTACATACATGTATTAAGGTCAGTTCTAGGTTGAGGGTCTAGCAATACAATAGATGTGAATAGTCAAGGAACAAGCAAGACAATAAACACAAATAGTCAAAGAAAAAGCAAGGCATTAGACACAATTCCGTGAACACCCTCATGATCACTGTTTCTAAGGGCTTATCAGGATGACCAGATTATCTGAGCCTATTTCCTGTCCTAGTGCAAGTTCATTTTCATGTTTCATGTACTTCCCTATTCTAGCCTAAAATTTAGATTCCTGTCTGAAATTACTTCTTTGTCCTAGCCTAATATTTGGATTCCTGCCTGAGATTACTTCTTTGTTCTAACCTAAGATTTAGATTCCTGCCTGAGATTACTTCTTTGTTCTAGCCTAATGTCAGGTTCCTGCCTGAAGCCTACTTTCTTCAGCTTGGCCAGTGTCATATTCCTGCCAAGCAGCCCATTTCCTTGTTCTTGGCCCATGTCAGATTCTTGCCAAGCAGCTCCAAAGGCTCTCCGCCTCTCCCCCTTTTTTATTTCATTAACAAGATTGAGCCTGTCTTAGGTCATTGTGACAAGAATGCCTTCCTTACCCATCATGGGATATGCATTATCCAAAGCAATGCATTTATGTCTTAGGTTGGTAAGGCTCTGTGCAGAATCTTACCTGTCCTTGGCTTGCCAGCCTGTTGATTTAATAACTCTGTCTGGGGAGGTCTGTTTTCAGGTTCAAGCCATGTACTTTGGCTGCCAACATGTTGATGTTGTTAAAAACAAGCTTTAACACGATGGGCAGGAATAAAAGTATTCCCAGGACAAAGGGCCTCGCATAATCAAGCTATATATGCCATTTTTGAAGCTTGACCAAAATAGAAATACTGACCTCAGGCTATGGGTATCTATCACATCAATGCTCAGCAGAGTAGCATTCTTGAAATTCATAAGCTCCCTATGTATTGTTAAAACATCCAGAGAGGTGCTAGAATCATGCCAAATACACTGCAATTGTCATTAAACTTCTTCCTAATTATAATGACTACCACTGTAAATTGTGGAACTAACATGATTCCAATGGTATTTGGCATGAAACTCAAGATGGCTCCTTACCCTTAAATTCTGAACCTCCTTCCAGTAATTTGAATAGGATAAGAGCATCAATCCGTTCTTCCAAACGCCTATCTAAATCCTCTTGTATAGTCAACACATTAGTAGCATTTTTTGCTAAATGATTAACAAAAGTAGCTGTCTTAACTTCTTGTGTCACAGCAATTGCAGAAGCAGTGGTGCTAGCAATTAATGTAATTAAAGCTGTTATACCAGCAATAATCAAGCCCACTACTCTCTTGCTTCTGCTTAAAGCCTGGCTCATTTCTTCCAGTACTTGCAAGCTATTTTTAGAATACCAGGATTCTGTGATACTCAAGGCACTAAAACAAAAGCTGGTTGATAGACCTCCATAACTGAAATGCCAAATTTCAAAACACAATTAGAAAGTGTACAATCAATGCAACTTACATTAAATACTGTAGAAGAAACAAAAGTATTTTTAACTTGGCAATTAAAAGAGCCTCAACACATGTGCTGACACCTGTTTGAAATCCAGATCCTGCCCCAACTTTATCTCTTGATAACATAACATCATAGAGTACTGTAGCTAATCTCCATATATGTCTCTGAAAATGTCCAGAACCAGAATAAAGACTGTTGTTTCCAATATTGGATTGATTTCTAGACCAGTCTGTGATTGAGTCTGAATAACTTGTCACATTTAATAACAATACAAGAGGCATTATAACTTCTCTTTTTGATTTTATGTTCCACAAGGTCTAAGAACTTGAGGCAAGGCAGCTTGTCCCATCAGGGGTATAGATAAGTGATGGTGGGTTGGGAACTTATGTCCAATACAGCTTCCCAGTCATCATTGTCAGGGCACTCAGCAAGCTCACAGGTCAGCATCATTCTTTGTCCCAGCATCAGCATGTCCCATCCGTTGCTCTGGCGACCATCATGCTCCTTCAGCATCCTGCAGAAAAAAACACAAACATGCCCTCTTCCTCATATTTAATACCTGATCAGGATCATTCCTTATGCTGGTAAGTTGATCCTTCCCTTCCACCTATGCATAAGTATACCTAGTTGTAGAGCATTATAGACACACAGCAGAAAGTTCCTTGGCATCCAAAATTAAAAAAAAAAAAAAACTTAAAATAGAAAATAAAAAGAACATGATTTAAATAAATTTGTGGTGTACAACAGTATATCTCCCTCTTTTTTTTTTTACTTTATGAAGATATTGTTTTAAAGTTCCATGGGCCCATTCCACAGTCTCTTGTCCTTAACAATTATAAGGAATTTCTATAATATGGGTAATGTTAAATTGCTGCTAAAAAGTCTGAAATGTTCGACTGCCATAGCCAGTTCCATTATCTGGTTTTTTGTTTGTTTGTTTGTTTTCCTTTTTTTATTACTGGGTACTTTATCTACATTTCACATGTTATCCCCTTTCCCCATTCCCCACCCCCAGAAACCCCTTAGCCCATCCTCCCTCCTCCTATTTCTATGAAGGTGTGCCCCCACCCATCTACCCACTCTCACCTCCCCTCCCTCAAATTCCCCCTCACTGGGGCATCCAGCCTTCAAGGAACCAAGACCCTCCTCTCTTAACAAGTCTAATCCTCCTCTACAAATACAGCTAGAGACATGGGTCCCTTCATGTGTGTCCCCAAGCTGTTTAGACCCAGGGAGCTCTGGTTGGTTGGTATTGTCACTCTCCCCATGGGGCTATAAGCCACTTCAACTCCTTGAGTATTGTCTCTAACTCCTCCAAAGGGAACCCTGTGATCAGTTTGATGGTTAGCTGTGAGCATCCCCTTCTGTATATGTCAGGCACATAGATTCTTTTAAATGCAGAACATAGCTGGTTTCCACACCCACCTGCGCATTGGGCTACTCTTGTGCCCCTGTCAGAATGTCAGTTGTTGATGTTTCATGGCAGCTTCTCATTTCATTCACAGTCTTGGGATTTTTTTCCCTTGTTTTTTGCCATGCCCAGACTTTATTACCTGCTAAGAGGTTTTAAGAACTGTGAACTTAGCTGTTCTTAAACAAATATAAATCATTTAAAATGTGTTTAATAGCAATTATAATGAAAAATCGTGTTTACATATTATCAAGTCCTTATACTCACATTGGCAAACTTCTAAATTGATACTGCACCAGTAAAGCAGTAGTGGTGCTTACAAAAATCAAACAAATAAAACCAGGATTGACCTTGTTGAAATATAATGTTTCTAGCATTTATCTGTCAAAACCACTGATTTGGAAATTGTTTTAACTTCTTGAAAACTGTAGACCTTTTTCCCCATAAAAATTCTCATCATTTGCAGAGTGCAGTTTCATTTTCCTTGAAGAGAATGTAGTGATTGATTATCCAGCGTGCTGTGGTGACAAGGTAAACCAACCAAATAGCTCGGAAATTGTATGTAATCATATAGCATCACATAGGGGCCATGTCGAGCACAGCCATTGGAATTAAATTGTGCCTTTCTTGTTGGTCCCTGCTGGTATTTCCTGCTCACCTCCAAAACCTTCACCTCCAGAGACTATTCAGTCATCCTTTCTCCTCTGTCAATTCCTTTCTTACTACCCCAAAGCACTGCAGTAGATATAGAACAAACCTCCCTCACCCAAAGAGATTACAAGCTGCAGGTGGCTGTTTCCCATATCCCTTGTCTATGTGCCTTTCAGTGAGAAGATTTTACATTTCCTATGCAAGCATTCTTTTATTAGTTCTGAAGATGCTGCCCATGTGATGAGCAAGTGGAAGGAAGGATGGGAGATGGATAAGAGGAAAAGCGGCATGTCATTCGCTTCTGAGACGCTGATAATCTAGTTGTGAAGGCCAGATACACCTGCAAAAGCTTGAAACCAGCTATACACTACTAATTCAGCCAGTGTCAAAGTACCAATGCACAGACTGAATACATGAGTCATGTGGGCCAATAAAGGAACAATCAAATTATCCTTGTTATTAGTGGACTAAATTGAGTCATAGTAAAGGAAGGGGCTACCCAAGCTACACGAAGCTGATTATCAATCGTGTAATTGAGGAAAGAACCAGGCCCTTTCTCCTAATGATCAGAGTAATCTCCTCATGTTCATCTTACAGTGCTTTAGAATTGAAACAGGCTTTGTGAGGACTGCTGAGCTCCTCTCTGCTTTATTAATTGCTGTCCACATTCTGTAGCATATCCTGTGTTCTGAATTGGGATGAGGATTTTAGATGCTTAACATGGGGACATGTAGCCAGGCGGAATCAATTCCTGTCAGTCACACACAAATACAGAGGAATGGGATTATAGATCAGGGTGAAGCTGCAGTGCTTTAATCTCAAAATCAATACAGAAAAGGAAGTTGAACTTGTGAGGATTCTATAGAGACTGTAATTTGGTTTCCTATGAGGTTTGCCTTACATAATATAATGTTCCTTTCTTCTCTCCTTCTAATTATTTCAGTAGGAATGGGAAGGGGAGGGGAAGGCGTAGGAGACAGAAGCGTCTACTACCAAATCATCTCAAATAAGCATACAACTGGAACTCATAATTCAAGCTAATCCTCCATTGTATTTATTTTTATCTGATCTTTTTATTTTCAGGGAAAAATTATCTAAAATCCTGTCTCCATAGTATATTGTTAAGCATAATAAAATGCTTCTTTGATTCTTTCCCAGGTCACTGTGAGACTGTAAAAAGTATTTTTTAATATTTACTTTTGTGACTAACCCCGCTGTATCCCGTGTGATTTTATTCTAATAAATATATTGCAAACTCTTTATTGACCAAAAGGATTCTAGACTGCTAGGCATGCGATTAATGTTTACTTCAGTGTAATTCTGCTCTTGTTGCAAGAGTCATGAAATAATGGTTTAAAAAACTGAATTTCTTCTCAAAGATTTAGAATTTATTGCATGTTCCTCTTCTCAGAAGTAACACTAACTTGCTGCATAGTGCTCTAGCTTTAAGATGGTTTTATTATAAGTTTGGAAGTTCTTTGGTTCAATAAAGTCATAGTCTGTGTGTTCCCTTTTTCACCTGTGCTGACCATAGTGCCATTATTTGCCTCTGGACTTGCCCTCAAGACCCTGCCTCTGAAAAGAGCTATTGAAGGCTGCTGAAGCTTCAAGAGTCAGGTAGAATGGGCTGTCTCCAGTCCACTGAGGGCATGTCCTTGCAGGAGACTGTAAAGCCCAGCAATGATCTCTTTTCTTAGGCTCCAGCCATGCCTTGAACAGTTTAGTTTTACCATGTGATTCCATCGTGTGCAACTTCAGCATAGGCCAAAAGCAACCCAGCCAGTAAATTATGATTGGAAACCTCCAAACTGAGCAAATTTAGCCTTTCTCTCAGGAAGTTGGCTATCTCCGTTGGTTCTTATGGCAATAGATATAAATTAGAAGCACAATGAACTCTTGGAAAATAATGGGATGTGGTTCGAACTCAGAACGACAGAATAGGAGGTAAAATGAGCAGAGCCTGGAGCCCTTGCTTTCCTGATTCATCTTTCTCAGCCTGTTTACTCCTCTTTTCACTGACAGTAATTACAGGAGTGCTGAAAGGGTTGACTAAGTTAAAGCAAGTGAAGTGCTTAGTGTTGTGCCCTGTACTTATAAGAGCCCTGTAAACACTCATGATAACCATGAGTATTATGTGACTTTCAAAGGATATAGCACATGCTGCAAACACCCTGCAAGCTGTAAGAGATGACCCAAATGTCACTTCTTGTTCTTAATATAGCCATGGTTTTGAAATTTAAAATAAATCATGGAAGCCTTTTTCTTTTCACTGCCTCTAGAAGATCTATACTCAAGTAGTAATGAATCTGGAAGGTGATAACTATGGCTTCTGTTCACTATGAACACTGTTTCTTAAAACCCAAAAGAAGTTCTAATAGTGGTAACAGGAGCCTATAATCCCAGAGCGTGGGAAATGAAGGCAGGAGGGTCATTAATTTGAGCCCTTCTGGACTGTCTCATGAGTTTGAGGTCTGCCTGAGCTACATAGCAAAACTCTGTCTCCAAACCAGCAAGGAATGGGGATGTCGCTCAGGGAGAAAGTGAGACGTCCTGGTTTCCATCCCAGCACCATTAAAAAATAAATTAAAAACCAGATACAGACTCATCTGGAGATGCCATGGAGTCCACAAAATCTTTTGAAAAATCCCTATCCTGTGCCATGTCTGAGAAAATGCCTCCCCAGTCTTTGAAAGACTAGCTCTGTGAGAGAGATTTATTTGGTTGTTGATTTTAATCCATACTTTTAGGTGCCGTAAACCCTCAGGAAGTCAAGTGCTGTCACATTCTTTTCAATTGTCCTTGCTTGTCCTGTATGTTATTTCTAAATAGACAACTCATGGTTTCTCTGTCCTCTCTTTTTTATTCATTTCCAGAGCACAATCATCGTGGAGAAGACAGTTCAAGACCTCATGAACCTGATGCATGACTTGAGTGCATATTCAGATCAGTTCCTCAACATGGTGTGTGTAAAGCTCCAGGAATACAAGGACACGTGCTCCACAGCCTACAGGTAGAGTGCTAGTGGAGATGCTGACTCAGTGTGAGCCTGGCAGTGGCTCTGCCTGGCAACACTGCCTTTCATGCCTACTTCCCTTAGCTTGTCAAAGGGCCCGATAACAAAGAGCATCATAGAGATGCTGCTTAGGTCCTTACACAGTCACACTGACAAAGGCAATGAAAAGACCCAAGGGCAGAGACACTTAAGATGGCCATGATGGCTCAGGTCAGGGGTCAGCTCTGATTTCCATCAAAACCTAGAACTACAAGAACTACATGTGTCTTCCTCAAGGAAACTTCAGGCCTTGATTAGTCAGACCCCTTGGTGAGTGAAACGATCCTGATAATAGATTGATTTAGAACTCCTAATGTTCTATCATATAAAGTCTTTCTCATTCTTACAAACACATTCCTACTGACATTGATCTGAAGCCTGCCTACTGTCAGAAAAGGACAATTACACCTGGTTTTAGCATGAGTTGAAGGGAGAAAAACTCGGGTATGAACTTGAAACCTGTTAGGCCTCATATTTCTTTTTTCTGGGTTCAGCACATCATGTGGCACTCATGGCAAGATCATAGCACTTCATATAGAAAGCTAATAATAGGAACAAATTATGGCCTAATTGGCAAACTTGAAACAATTGCAGAAAAAAGAGAATTAGAATAGAATACTAAATTATATGTGACATATAATTAAGGATGGGGAGGGACCATACAATGCATAGTCATAATCTGTGAGAAATCCCAGAGAAAAGTGATTACAGACAGGAATGAGTTTGCAGAAGGTGACATGTACTGGACAGATGACATTCATGGAAGTGGAAAGATTCATCAAGGCATTGTAATAAAGGAAAGGGCAAACTAACACAGTGGCCTGGACGGAGACGTAAGAATTGCCTAAGTAGGAAGTACTAGGAGATAATGTTACCTAGGAAGAGGGACACTGACCAACAAAGGGTCTGAGACAACAAGATTTGGACATGTAGATGTTCTGAGAGTTCTACAGGAGTAAGAAAAAACAGGAATCTGAAAGAGTAACATCACTCCCATGAATGCAAGCCTCCCTCATTCCAGCAGGAAGTAGTATTTATCAATTGTCTCATGCCTCAATTAAATTTAAAAAGCCCTTATCCCATTGAGTTGTGCACCTAACAATATTTACTTTATGTATTCATCAAAATATCAATATGTCAGATTAAAATCATATACTAATAATATTTTTATATTCAGTTGCAGACCAAACAATCATCATGGTAATTCAAAAATATTAAAATATATTCTTGTGGTAAAGAAAATGCAAATTTTAATTTTAAAACAACTGTATACAAATTGGCTTTGCCAAAAATTACAACGTAGTAAGTAAATGTTTCAAGCATAAATATGTACTCCATACAGTAAAACTTAGTGAAGAAATAAAATACAAATGATATTCAAATTAGGAAAAAGAAAAGGTCCATAAACAGAGCTTTTAGTATCTTTATAAACATCCAATGGAAGTTTTTAAATCCCTGTGAGACTGAAATTCCATTAAGTACTTTTTTTTTCATTTTTACTTGAAAAGTAGTAATTGAAGCTACTTAGAAAACAATGAGATGTCCCAGTATTTAAATTTGTAATGATTAAATCAACTAATTGATATATCTGTTACCTCATATAACTTATTATTGTGATATGAACATTTAAAATCTACTAACCAGATTGTAGGCAGAAGATGTTGGTTTGGTTTGCTTTAGTTTGGTTTTTTTTGTATAGCCTGGCTGTCCTTGAACTCACTCTGTAGACCAGCCTGGCATCAAACTCAAAGATCCGCCTGCTTCTGCGTCCAGAATGCTGGGATTAAAGACGTGAGCCACCACACTCAGGCAGTTTTTACAAATATGTTGAGTTTGATGGAGATTATGTCCTTGAGCAAAGACCCCCCTTTTCCCACCCCACACACAGCTCAAGTAACCACGTTCTTGCCCTCTATATTCCAGGATTTGAATTGTAAAGATTCTGCAGCTAAAAGAGAACATATGATATTTCTGTTCCCAGTCTTTTGAAACATTTAAAATAGTGATTTTTACAAATGCATTTATGATATGCCAAGAGGCCTGACTTTTACAAGTATTTATATTCATACCAAAACAACTGTATGTCAGCTTTAATATGTGGAGAGGAGACTGTAGTTTTACAGATTATTTTAGTGGGTACACAAATTGCTGAAGCCACTGACCTAACATAGTTGTTTGAAATTGGAATTTTTGCCTCACTCCAAGGGTGTTCTATTTCCAGGGAAATAAATTTCAAAATGGTTGTACCAATGTGTCACCTACAAAATGAGCATCTTAAAACATTATAAACATTGATGCTTCAAATTTAAGCAATGAAATATTTTAAAATAATGCTTTAATAACATAGTGGTTTATGCTTGTGTGGAACCACCATTAAATTTAAAGATTTTTTTAAAATATATATATGTCTAATTATTGGCACAAAGTGATTTCTCACCAATAATAATGCTGATGAATATTGCTTATAGTTGCACTATAATAAATAACCTCTAATACAGTAATTGGTTCTAGAATCTAAATTCTACTGATAGGTACTTTATAGTGTTGTTGCTTTCATTGTTTTGACAGGAAAGTTTTAAATTCCTAGAGTCTGGCACCTTCTTCATCATTTCCTCTCAACGTGTGAAGTGACTGGAAGCCAGTATGTGTTAGTCAGGTTTGAGTTACTATAATGATGTGGACAATTAACCTACATGGTGAAAGGTTTATTTTAGCTCGCTTCTGGGGCTCTAGTCCAAGATCATGTGGTCTCATTGCTGTGAGCTTCTGACAAAGGCTTTGATATCAAAGCAGAAGTGCCCAGGGAAGCCAGCCATTTGCATCTTGAACCAAGAAACAGAAACATTATGAGACCAGGCTCCTACAATTCCTTTTGAAAACACACACTCAAATTCCACTTCTTTTTATTAGAGTGAAATCATTTTTATTCCTTGCATATGAAAATCTCACATATTTATGAAGATAATTATTATATGAAAATCTTGCATATTTGTGAAAATACTTATTTTATAAAAATCTTCCATATTTGTGAAGATAGTTATTGTGGTTCATTTCCAGTTCATTATGGTTCATTGTGGGACATTTCTTGTATCAGGCATACTTTGGGTCTAAATCATCCCAGTCATCATTCATTATTCTCCATTTTCATTAGCCTGATATTGTCCATCTTATTGTCCTGACTCCTCCAAGCCTAGACTGCACTAAGGTGTGCTCTGCATGATAAAACAGCACCATCACATGTCTGTCTGTCTGTCTGTCTGTCTCTGTCTCTCTGTCTCTCTCTGTCTCCCTCTCTCTCTCTCTCTCTCTCTCTGTGTGTGTGTGTGTGTGTGTGTGTGTGTGTGTGTGTATCTGTGTGTCTATGTATGTGTGTATGCATGTAGAAAGAGTTAACCAGTCATGGAAAGAAAGAGTAGTGTGTGACAAAGAAATGGAATGATACACCCACAGCATCAAGTTGTGAGAGAAAACACAGTAAAGCATGGAAGGGCCGTGCCACAGGATTACATTACTAATCAAGGCAGACAAGGATTTCAGAAGGTGTGAACTGGTTTGAGGAGGAGTGAACGTGATTGAAGCAGAGAAGCTTAAGCAGGGTAGGATGGAGCTGTGGCAACATCCAAGAGGTTAGGAGATTAGAAAGGGAAGAACAAGTGAATGAGTTGGGTGAGACTGGGGACCCAGGAATGAGTGTGGGTGAGATGGAGGCTCTGGAGTACAGGCTCAGGGGTTCCTGTTTTAAAGTTAGTCAGAAAGGATTGTTGAAGGTAGAGGAGTGTATCAGGTGCATCGAGATGCTCTGTGGAGGCTCTTCTGCTTTTTAGATGGATTGGAGAGAGAGAAGGGGTGAGAGATAGGAGAGTGCTTGTTAGGGATGTGGTGGGGAAATGGAGAGGTAAGATCTGTGCAGCCAGGCCACTGATGGCTGGTGAGGGCAGGGAAGGCTTTAAGAGAAACAAGGGTGAAAGCATCTTTCTCTTTTCAACTGTGGCAACTTTCTAAACATAAGATTCAAGATCTCACACCCACCCATTGAATGTGGTGTTATTTTTAACTCCTCATCTGGGCCTATTGAGATATTTTTGCATCCTCATTCTGTCATCAGAAATTCTGAACTATCCTCAGAGTCTCATGCCTCTTGAGCTTGGTTTCTTTATAGGAAAACATTCAGCAAACAGCTTAAGTCGAAAACTTAGGGGCTGCCTCTTGTGCCAGCCTTGCCAGGTGAGTGTGTATGTGCTATGCAGTGTTTCTAGCTGGGTGCCTGACTTTGGCTCGGGAGCAGGCCCTCCAGCCGGTGTGCATGCCAGCTTTATACCTACTCATTGCGTGACTTCAGACAGCACACATCCTCTCTGCCCTAACTTCCCTTTCCCAAAAATGTGTGTGTTGGGGGGGGGTCTAGAAATGCCAAGCTTTACATCAGTTTCTCAGCAAATAAAATGCAATCCAGCTTACTCGCTGTAATACTAATGATGGTGGTGAATCCCCTTCTTGCTCACAACAGCCCTCATCTGTCAGCATCTGCCTTTTCAGACACATTTTTCTTTCAGGTGCTTCTCACCCTGACCTTGTACTTTTAGTTTTAGGGTTGGGTTGGGTTGGGTTGGGTTGGGTTGGGTTGGGTTGGGTTGGGTTGGGTTTGGGGGTGGGGTAGGGTGGGGGTGGGGTGGGGTAGGGGTGGGGTAGGGTGGGGTTGGGTTTTGTTTGGTTTGGTTGTAGAGACAGGTGTGGAATTTACTGTGTAGCCTAGGAAGATCCTCCTGCTTCAGCCTCCAAAGTACTAGAATTATAGGCTTGTGCCACTGTGTACTGCAAAGTCTAAGCCTCTTGATGCAGCTCTCCCTTTAACATCTTCCCAAGACAGTATATGCACATCCAATGTGGATAATATTCTGTCACCACAATCCTCTCACCTTTTACTTTTAAATTCTGAATAAAGTCCCACTGAGGAAAACAGTATTGCAGATCTAGGAACAAGAAACAGGGATGTAAATTTGAAGTGTCAGGTGACATTCACATGGGCACAGGAAAAGGAGAGACCTCCGTCCTGGAGATAGACAGATATGAGTGTTATTTGAAGCTGCGGTACTTGGTGAAACCTCCTTGGGATAAGTATAGATAGCCATGGCACAGATGACAAAAGTCTGCACTGAAGAAGTTTGCAAAATGAGTAAGTATCAAAGAGACTGAGAAGCAACAGCTAGTAAAACAGGAAACTTTTTTAAAAAAGTAATGTGAGAACAAAGCAAAAGGATGCAAAGAGATGAACTGTGTGAGCTGTTCCTGATGGGTCTGGTCAAAGCATGGATCAGTGAAGTCTTTTGCACAGTGGGTTGCTGGAAACTATCACATGAGCTGTTCTTATGGGGCATTAGGGTGCAAACCAGAATGGCGAGCATGAGAAAGGAAAATATAGATAGAGAAATTATAAATATAAGCTAAGCATTAATTTGTAGATAGTGCCACTACAGAGGGCAACAGGAACATGGTAGTTGCTGGAGAACCAAGGTCGTGTGGAGGTTTGTTATACTTCATGTGCCATTCCCAAAGAGGAATACATGCATGTCTGTATTTGAAGACCATCTGGGAGAGAGAGAAAGTTGTTGATATATGAAACAAAGGGAGACTCTGAAGTTGTATTTGGGAGAAGATAGGTAAAGGTGGGATCTCACACACAGACAGAGTGGTTGGTTTTAGGGAGAAATGAGAACAGTTTTTTCATTGTGAATTCTTATCAATAGAAATTCAGGTATTTCTCTGCGCTTATATTTCCCAAGACACATGTGTTTACCATCTACTATTTATTATATGTATCAACTGTGGGGGATGGTATGCAGATGTGCATATACTGCGGTACTCATATCATCGTCAGGCAACAACTTGGGGGATCCCTGTGGGTTCCTAAGCTGAATTAATTCACTATGGTGCCTCTCCTGGGCTGGTGGCCCTGGATTCTATAATAAAAGAGGCTGAGCAAGCCAGGGGGAGCAAGCCAGTAAGCAGAACCCCTCCATGGCCTCTGCCTCAGCTTCTGCCTCCTGGTTCCAGCCCTGTTTGAGTTTCTCTCCTGACCTTCTTCAGTTATGATATGGAAGTGTAAGCCAAATAAACCTTTTCCTCCACAACTTGCTTTTTGATCATGGTATTTCATAGCAGCAATAGGAACCCTAACTAAAAGACATCAGGTCATCAGGCTTGGCAGTACTTTACCTACTAAGCCTATGTCCTGTTTCTTTTAGAACACAACCATTGCTTTAGGTTCTTGGTCTGTGGCACTCCTAAAAATGATCTTGGTTCTTTTCTCTAAGAGACTGAACTGCTGCGGAAACACACACACACACACACACACACACAGAAAGGGGGAGGGAGAGGGGGAGAGACAGAGAGACAGAGAGAGAGAGAGACAGAGTCTCCAGAGTGGTATCCACTTCTTCTTTCCCACTGCCAGATTATTCCATACACATGATTGTCTGAGAGTGATGTACATGGTTTCTGAATTATGGGTCTAACCTGAATTCATCTATGATTGGAAAAAGCAAATCTGTAAACCTTTGAAGGCAACTAAGTAGAAGACCATCTTTATACTTGTTTTACATTGTCATATGTGTATATTCTCCACACACAACCCCATGGAGTATGTTTCTGTGACTTAATCAGATTTTTTGGGTTTAGGGAACATGTGTTTTCTTCTTGCGTGACTCTGAGGATGCAGTGTCCTTACTTCCTCTCTTCCAGTCTGTTGCCCTCCCCCGGATTGGCACCTGCTGAGGAGTAATTAGGGCAGTCCTAATTTGGACAACCAAATCCTGATTACAGTGAGAGGAAAAACAGGAAATGTTCTAGTTTTGCTGCCAGCAAATGACTGACTTAAATAGAAAGCCCTGTACAATTCAGATGATCCAAAATGATATAACACTAGGGAGGGAAGGAGGGGGAAACAGGGAAACATTGCAGTCCAACTTCTCCCACATGATTCTCAGCAGATCTTGCACAGAAGCTGTCAAATCCCTAAGCTCACAATGCCCTCTGCTGAGAGTCAGTTTGTCTTCTGAGTCTCTCAGGAGAACCTCAGCAGAGCTTTAAAGATCTGAGGAAAGGTCAGGGACACCTCACCTGTGTGAGCACAGTGCTCAAGAGAAAGACTGCTCTAAAATGACGTCATGGCACATGCTTGGGATACAGATGTTCCCTACAAGGGAAATAAGAACTAGAAGTGGTTTCCTTAATTAGTCATACCCTTTGGAGCTTCAGTAAACTCAGTTGTAAGTTCTGAAATGTACCATGTTCCCAGTCAGACAGTCTGTCTATTACTCTGCTACCTCTAAGCCAAATGCTTTGTCCTCTTTGCCTTGAGATTCAACCAGCAGTTCCATCTGTCCCCAAAGAGTCATTTAATGCTTGGAAGTCACAGTTTTCTAAAGTTTCTCTTCATTCTAATTTAGTATCAGTTCATTAATTTTCTCCAGTGGTTGGTAGAGTGCACACATCCTCTCTCTCTCTCTCTCTTTCTCTCTCTCTCTCTCTGTCTCTCTCTCTCTCTCTCCCTCCCTCCCTCCCTCCCTCTCTGTTTGTGTGTGTGTGACACACACGCTACCGTAATGTTGAACCGGGTAGAAAACATAAATAAAACCTCTGCTATATACTAAGAGATTCCATTGATATCAGACACAGCATACTACTGAGGGTTATAAGCAGCTGGGGACTCACCTTTCAGCCATTTACTGTCTTCGTAAAGGGGCTGGAAATCATGCTGCAGTATGAAGACACCTTGCAGCATGACACACTTGCAAGCTAAGCTTGGCTTCAGTGGGATTGCTGTAGAACTTGACTAGCATGCAAAGGGCCCTGATTTGATCCCACGCAGTGCAGAGTGCTAAGGACACGTGATAAAGGATGATGACAACAGATCCAGCTCAGGGATGACACCTTGTCGGTGCCTTGGCATGTTTGTTGAATGAATGAGGAAGCCTTTGCTAAACTGAATGGGAAGAACTTGGAAGGGAAGTTTGACATTTTCCAATTTTGTGTCAGAGTACTACATGACTCCTATGGGGTGAGGTGGACAGCCTGATCCAAGTGAAGTTATAATACCCATTGTGTTAACTATCAGAAATGGACATTCATGGATGCCTTCAGACTCAGGAAGTACTTCAATACCGCTGCATAGTCTGGAGGATTAAGAACAGAGTTGAGCTTGCCTTGAGCATTTCCAACCTAATGAGCTGTAAGCAAAAAAATTGCCAACAACAAAAAAACAAACCAAAGTCATGAGCCAGAGGTCACTTAGCAAAGATCCACCCAGCTCTAACTCTCTTTGGCCTGTGAAGACTGTCTCTCTCTCATCTGCGTGGCTCACGCAGCACTAACTCAGTGTATTGGTTACTTTTCTGTTGCTATGATAAAGTACCATGACCAAAGTAACTTATGAAAGGCAGCATTTAATTGCGCTTACAGTTTCAGAGCAGTAGTGTCCATGATGGTGGGACATCCGCATGGTTGGATTAGCAGCTGGCATCTCACGTCCCAAACAGCAAACAGGAGGCAGCACACTGAGAAGGGCACGAATCTTAAAACTATCCCCAGTGACATACCACTTCAACAAGGTCACATCTCCTAATCCTTCCCAAACAGTTCCACCAACTGACGACAAAGTATTCAAACATATGAGTCTACAGGGATCATTATCATTTCAACCACCACACACAGTTTTATTAACTATAAAATATATACAAATGAAAGTTATGAAATATGTAGTATCTGTTTCATAGAAAGGATGAGTCAGGTGAACTTTTTTAATAACCTTCCGAAGTTATCCCATTGGTGACTTTCATTACTGTGTATATTATTTGATCATTTGGTAATATGTATGTATTTGTTTTTCTTTTCATAACGTTATTCTTCAACTGTACATTCACATTGAAGTTATTGGCAGAAACATTAAGACATTAGGTTCCCCAGTTAGGTCTACTGAGCAACTGTACTTTTAAAAGTGGTTGTCATGTATGTTGCTGGTTAGAAATCACTGTCTGGACTGTCAGCTTCTAGAAGGAAGTTACTGTGACTTTTTGCACATAATTATCTCCAGGAGCTAGCATAACGTATTCCATAGCCCAGGTACGTGAGGTTATGGATCAGATGAACCCTTCACTTACTTACCGTGCCAGCCGCTCTCTTAGCCTGAATCCTTTGACCCCAGCCATTTGTCCTATAGATTTGGTAGGAAGCAACAAACCTCATTTCTCTTGCCTAGCTCAGCCTACTATGATCAGATAGGAGCCTATTGCAGTAACCTTGATACACAGTAATAAGAACCTGGACCGAGTGGAAATAAATAAAGTGCATAGTCACACTGCAGAGCACTGTATAAGTCATTAGCTTATCTAGTCACTCACAACGATTCCATTAAATTGGATTCTCCTTACCTTACCCATGAAAAAACAGAGGTTCAGGAAGGTTAATAACATGGCGAAGGGCACAGAGTGTAAAAGTTGTAGTGCATGCATTAGAAGCTAACTCTGACTGACTTTTAAGTCCAAATAAGAAGCAATGGAATTTAAAAAGTAATGGGAAACCTAGAAATGCTTCAAGTGGCTTAGAGGAGCTACACTGTTCTAAGCAGGCCAGACTCCAGAAGACCAGCATAGGGCCTAGCTTAGATCTCTCCCAACAGTCAGCTGACCCAAGGCAGGTTCTCTAGCCTCCATGCCCAGGTGTTTCATCTATCAGATGGAAGTGACACACCTATCTACCATACAGAATTGTGTCAGTAATGAACATGGCTGGAGAGAGAACTCGATGAGCAGAAGTGTTTGATAGTCTAGAATAAAGGCTTTCATGAAGACCTAAAACCCAAGTCAAAAATCAGAGATGGCCACACATACATCTGTAACCCCAGTACTGGGGAAGACAGGAAAAGACACAGGAAGACCTCTAGGTCACCTTGCCGGTGGCCTAGGCCCAGGTTCAATAAGAAACTTTGTCTCTAATGAATATGGTAGAAAGTGCTAGAGGAGGTCTCCATGAGTACACACACGGGCATACACCCTCACAAGCAAAAAGAATCATACATCACACTAAGTACTACACACACATGCATACACTTACAGACACTGTACTCTCACACACACACATTCATACATACATACATACCACATGTATACATACAAGCATATCATGTTCACATGCATATCACAGTCACACATACCACAGACACCACACTGACACATAAATACATATACAGACCACACACAGAGACATGAATTCACATACATACAAAACATACACACATATATGTATATAATACATACACACTACACTTACACATATATACCACAGACACACGTCACACACACATATACACACATTCACAGTCACACATATATATATATATATACTGTACTCACACACACATACATATAAACCATACCACACTCATACACATAGGTACATGCACACACAAGAAAAAAAAAGATTTAGCATGTGTGTAAAGAACTTAGAACAGCGCCTAGACTGTGATAACTAATGTGTTAGCACATTTGCTTATTGCTACATTCATTAGTAGCATTGTTGATACTTGCTGATGTCACAGGAAAGATAATTTTATGCCTTCTGTTGTATCCCTGGTTTATTCTGCAAATATATCGTTCCATCATTAAATCAGTCACTTTATTTATTCAGCAGTTACTGAGACCCTAGTACCAAAGCTAGACAAGGACATCATACGATAAGGAAACTACAGGCCAACCTTTTTAACAAACAGATACAAGATTTCTCAACAAAGTCCTAGCAAATCAGATTCAGCAGCACGTTAAAAGGATCATTCCCCATGATCGAGTGAGGTTTATCCCTGGAATGCAGAGACACATCAACATCCACAAATCAATAAATGTGATGCATCACGTTAACAGAGTGGAGGACAAAAGCCATGTGACCATCTCATTAGATGCAAAGAAAATGTTTGACAAAATTCAGGTCTTTTCTTTTTGAAAATACAACAACTGTGCTGTGGAGGGAATACACCTTAACACAGTTAAAGCCACATATAGTAAATCCACAGTTAACATTATATACAGTAGTAAAAATGGAAATCCTTTCCTCAAAGATCTGGGCAGGATGAGATGCTGGGCAAATAAGCAATAGAAAGAAAGAATAGGAAGAAGTAAAATTGTTGCATTTTGCTAATGACATGGTCAGCGACACTGACAGACAATAGAACCTGAAGAGCCTACCAATACAAAGTACTAGGACACTAAGAAAATCCAGTAAGACCGCAGAGAACAGAAGTCAGTCACGCTTCCGTATACTCAGAATGAGTATAATGAAAGTAAATCGGGAAGACAGTCCATTTACAAAGACTACAAAGAACACTTAGGAATAAATGTAACCAAGGAGATGAAAAACCTATGAACTGAACAGAACAAATGTGATAGTGTGAATGGAAGAAACGGAAGAAGGCACAAATGACTGGAGTAATAACCCATGTTGGTGGAAAGGATTCATTTTGTGAAAATGACAAAATGGCCATACTATCCAAAGTAACGTAAGTGTGCGCGCGCGTGTGCGTGTATGTGCAGTCTATTGTTTGCTGTATGTAAATGAGTGTGTTAATTCATATACCCATGCTCATGAATATGGAATAGGATGTCCTTGTCTTCATCTGTATTCTCCACCTATTGTCTGGAAAAAGGGTGTCTCATTGAACCTGAAGCTTACTATTTTGGCTTGCCTGGCTAGCCAGCAAGTTCAGGGAATCCACCTATTTCAGTCCCCCTATCTTGGGGTTTGCACAGCCATATGTGAGTGCTACTATATATTTTTGTATGTATAGTCCCAGTCCTTACTAAATATTTTGGTATAAATATTTTTTAAACCTCAAGTTCATGTGGAACCACAAAAGTAAAACCCAAAATAGCCAAGCCAGCCATGAGCTAAAAGAACAAAACTCGAAATATTGCTCTACCTGATATCAATCTAAGGTACAAAGTAATAGTAATTAAAACACCACAGTGCTTACATAAAAACAGATTCATTGACCAGAATAATAGAATTGAGAGCACAGAAATGCACTCATGCATATACAGTTAATTGAGTTTTGACAGAAGTGCCAAGCATTCATATTGGGAGGCTAGGACTTCCTTCATCAGTGGTGTAGGACAAGTGTACATAGCAAAGGAGGTGCTGCATCTCACACCATGGACAGGAGTGAGGCGCGGGCAGTTAAAGCTTTCACAAACAGCACGGACTACAATTCCATGGCGTTGCTCTAACAAAGAGGCTTTTTAGATTCGTTTTTAGATTTTCTTACTCTAAAGTAGGAAACATGAAAGCAAAACAATAGACAAATAAGAATACATTTACAAAAAGTTCTGTACACTGAAATAAAGGAGTGAGGAGCCAACCTATACTTGGGAGAAAATATTTCCAAGCCATACATTTTATTAATAACTGGTAGAAAACTGTGTAGGAAACTTAGCTCCATATTAAAAAACAACAACAGACCTCATTAACAGTGGATAAAGAGTGTGAGGGCATAATTTGAGTATATATTTAGCTTGTTAAAGACCCTAGATTCAAATCCTACACCACTTACAACAAAACAAAATTAAAACTACTAAGAGGGCTGAATCAAAATTTCTCAAAAGATATATAAATGGCCAACAGGTATTTTTAGAATCACTAATTATTTAATAAGTGCAATTTTAAAAATAATGGAATACCTTCACATAGCAGTTATTAAAGTTATTACCAAAAATATGGAATTTAGCTGCTAGTTAGTATGTAAAAAGAAGAGATCACCTATACCCTGTTGCTGAGAGTATAACTCCTGTTGTCATGTGGAAAAATTTAAATGGGACTAATCAAAACTACAAATAAAATTATATCTTGCAATCCCACTTCTGGATGTTTACTCCCTTAGTTAAAGTTAGTATGTCAAAAAGATGTCTGTTCACTAAAACACTGTTTCCATAGCTAAGCTATAGAATCAACCCAACAATCAACAGATGAATGGAGAAGAAAATGTGCTGCATATCCACGGGGGTTCCTATTTAGCATTTTAAAAAGAAATTTTGCCATTTATGACAACACAGATGGAATACACAAATACTATACTAAGTATAATAAGCCAGACGCAGAGACATTTCCTAGTGTCTACAAGAAGAGGATGGAATGGTGGTTACCAGGTGGTTGGTAGAGAAGAAGTTAGAGTAATGATGGGAAATGGTATAAAGCCTTCATTAGGTGAAAAGTAAGGCTTCCCCTACCCTTGTTGGAGTGTATTGCACATTGTGGTGAATCTGGTAAATAATAGAGACTTCAAATGTCCTTCTCAGAAAAATGGTATGTCCTTGATGGTGGATATGTTTGTTAGTTTCGTGTTATCTTCATGAATCATAGTATCACTTTGTACTCTGAGAGTATTTACAATTGTAGTTTGTCAGTTGATAATATAAAAATTGTATATGCAGGGGTTTACTGAGGGCTAAACTTCAAGAAATTAATCTGTTAGGCAACCAAGGCTTTTTGTTCTAATGGGAGGAGACAGATAATGATCATGTGACAAAGAAGAAAAGTAGATTTTGGTAATAGAAGGATCTGATTTTGAGAAACATGTTTTCAGTAAGGAGCAAAAGACCTCACTGGGGATGTGATGGTTGGACTGGATTGAGAAGGATGGGAGGGCAGATTCTAGGTTGGCTGGAGAGGAAATGTCAGAGGTACATGTGGCAGCATTGTGCTGGGCCTGCTTGGCTCAGGTCCTCCTACAGGCTTCTCGGGCTGCATAGGAGAATGCTGTGAGTGCTTTAGTGCTCATTCTGGGCCCAACTTCTGACCGAGCCTGGGAGATATCCTTAAAACTTTTCCAGGTATTTTAATGTATAACCAGGATTCATAAAGGATCTTAAACCAGAGGTTTGGGTTTTATCTTAAGTGCAATAAGAAGACATGGAAAGTTTAAAAAGGACTACCTAGTCTGTTTTTTTATAAACATATTAAGGATGTGCAAACATAGAATGTACTTAAATTTGTTTACCAAAGGAAAAATCTGAACATTGACAGCTGAAGCATGTTTTACATTAATTTTCGCCCTGCTGCCTATGCTACAATGTAATTCTTTTTCTAAATGTCAATTATGAACAGTATCATGTAAACTTACCTATTTGAAGATGGTTATTAAATTATCTCCAAGAGTTACTTACTACCTCTGCAGGCACTCAGATCCAAGTCCTCCTTCCCTAGAGTCCTTTTAACTGTTGTTTCCATGGCCTGTATGCAATGGTGTCTTCTGGGAAGAAGCATCCACCCTGTGTTGGCTAGTTTTATGTCAACTTCACATAAGCTAGAGTTAACAAAGAGGAGGGAGCCTCAATTGAGAAAATGCTTCCATATAAGATAACCTGTAGGCATTTTCTTGATCTGTGAATGATGGGGGAGGGTCCAGACAATTGTGGGTGGGGCTACCCTTTGGCCAGTGACCCTGGGTTCTATAAGAAAGCAAGAGAGCAAGCCAGTAAGCATCCCTCCATGGCTTCTGTGCCAACTCCTGCCTCAGGTTCCTACCCTCACTCCTTTGGATAATTGATGATTCTATGAAACTGTGAGTGAAATAAACCCCTTCCTCTCCAAGTTGCTTTTAGTCATGGTGTTCCATCACAGTAATAATAACCTTAACTGGAACATAGCCACCTATGAAAGTCTACGTGGATTTCTGTCTTTTCCAAAGAGTTGTGGTCCATCTTATTATTATTACTGTTGTTGTTGTTATTGTTGTTGTTATTCATCTTTCTCTTTCCCGGCTCCTTATTTTCTCCCTTTTCTTCAGTTTCCTCCTTTGTTTTCAGTTAATTGTATTTATTCTTTGATATTTGATATGTAGTACACACTGATCATTCAACCTCCATCCTCCCCATCCCTATCTACTCCCCCCACTCTCATTCCCAAAAATCCCTTGCTCACATTCATGTCTGTTGGTTTTATTTGGTGGCCACTGAGTTTAACTAGGCTTGTGTTACCATGGATTTGGAGCTATCTACTGGGATTTGGAGCTATCTACTGGAGCATGGTGTGCTCTGCAGTGGGTATGCACCTGCTAATAGTGACTGCCCCTTTCTCAGAATCTATCAAATGCCAGTATTTTAGAACTGTTGGTTTTGTTTGGCTGTCTTCTGCTTCCCTTACTATCATTACATGTTTGTTGGGTGTCGAACTCTAGTTTGGTCTGATGCACACTCAATCATTCCTAGTCTATAAACTGGACTCAAAGCAGCTTTGTTTGATCCAGCCTTGTCCTTGGTTCATTTGTCTAACTTGGCTTCTAGCTCTTGAAGTATCTAAAAGATTCAGTCTTGGAAAGTGTAAGCATCATGCCCTAGCTGTCACAAAACAGTTGAATCCAATTAGCCCCACCTGCCCCTGGTTGTTTACCTAAGGAAAGCCTCAGCACCCAGCTGTGTCTAGGGACTATACCCACTTGCACTTCCCAACTGTTCCAGGGAGGAAGCCAGTTGACATCAGCAGATGTTTTCTGAATGAAATCTACTCAGCCACGTCTTGAGGGTAGACTCTTCTCCTGGCAACCCATCACCTGTTTTAAGAGGCACGCCTATTTCTTCTTCCCTCTGGGAAGGGAACAAATAGGTAAACAGATGGCTCTGTCTGTTGCCCATCGAGCTGTGAATTAATTGGTAGATTATGTTTCTGGTTGGAATGATTAACCCCATTCCTCTTATAGAATTATTATTGGGGATGTTAGGGTTCTTTTTTGAAGCTGTTTAAATATGCCCTGGAATTTTATAAACTACTTGATCTGTTTCATTACAAAATGAAAAACTAAAGACAGTTGCCATTTGAATGAAAATTTTCCTTTAGGGTAATTATTTCCTACAGGAAGTCAGTATTTCAGGTTACTGTATTGAGAATTGCTTTTTGGCTTTGTCTTTATTCCAATATAAGTTAATATACTATCTATTGAGAGCAGTGTATATTAACAGTTTGATTAATTACCAGTACCATTTCTTAATAAAATAATATCAGATACTAATATAATATTGAACAACTTTTTAAGCATAGCAGTGTTTTTAAGGGACCTAAGTAAATAGTCTGGGTACCTTTAACACAGTGAACACCTTAGATAAGGTTTCTTTTGTTCCATGAAGTACTAAAATAGAATATTGTAGTCATATCCCTCCAAAATATATAATACTGTCTCACGGGTATGAATTCAATCATTGTCCTGAACCCTGGGACAGGCTAGCTTTGGCTCAGGATTTAAGAAGTGGAAAAGTGAGCTTGGCTTGAGCTTTCTAACTCTGCAAAGCATCCTTGACCTGTAACGGGGCTATAAAGGGAACTGAACCCTTCAGCCTAGGTTCCTTCTGGGTACGACACTGACATTTACTTTATATAATTTGCCCACATTACAAAATATTATGCTTTAATTTTTTAGAAACCATTTAAAAGCGGTTAACTTTAGATGGCTTCTAGGACATAAAAAGACAAACTGGTGAGCAGGTAGGTAGGAGCCACAGGCCATCCTCTACCAACCAAATTGTAGAGAATGAAATGCTAACTGCCTGGTAGGTAAAGCAAAGGTCTTTACTTTGTGCATTTTCACTGTGTGCTATCATAGTCAACAAACTCCTCACAGAGAAAGCAAGATCTTGAGGCTTTCCACACAATAGACCACCTAGGAAGAGGGGAATGCAGGGCCAGGCTTGTCAACTATTGTTCCTTGCTTCACTTGTTTTCTGTGTGAGGACATTTCCTCTGTTGAGTTTTTAGAGGGAAACAGGAGTGTTTGTTATTCAGGAATTCTGATCTGTAATGAATTTAGGGAGGTATAGGGTAATTCTGTGGTTTGGCCAAATACAAACTGGTCTGCGTTGTTAAGTACAGGGAAAGTGAACCCACTAAGATGACCTCAGATTAATGAGGAATCTAGATGAGTGCGAAAAGGCTTGGTTGTAGTTCTTGTTCAGTTTCTACATACCTTCCAAATATCAGGTATCATGCTAAGTACGAAGGACAAAAAATGGCAAGAAGTTTACTATGCTCAGAGCACATATCCTGTTTGTGCCCCTAGTTTGTTTGTTTGTTTGGTTGTTTAAAAGAAGAAAGGAAAGAAGGGAGGGGAGGGAGGGAGGAAGGGAGGGAAGCCAAAGCAGCAGTGAGGAGAAGTCTTTATTTCCTGGCATACAGTTTGGATCACCTGAGAAATTTACAGATTACACACTTCATGCAACTCCCTGACCCAGGCTCTGATTTGTGTAGTCTTAGCTGTGGCCTGTACATCCAGTTTTTTTTTTTTTTTTAATTTGGTTTGGTTTGGTTTGGTTTGGTTTGGTTTGGTTTGGTTTGGTTTGGTGTTTGGTTTGGTTTGGTTTGGTGTTTGGTTTGGTTTGGTGTTGGGTTGGGTTGGGTTGGGTTGGGTTGGGTTGGGTTGGGTTGGGTTTGGTTTGGTTTGGTTTGGTGGGTTCAGTTCGGTTCGGTTCGGTTCAGTTCGGTTCCGTTCAGTTTGGTTTAAGAGCTCCCCTAAGTAATTCTCGTGTCCAGTAAAGGCGGAAAACCTCTAGCATAGGGAGGGTTGGGCACGATAGATAGATAGATAGGAAGGAAGGAAGGAAGGAAGGAAGGAAGGAAGGAAGGAAGGAAGGAAGGAAGGAAGGAAGGAAGGAAGATAGATAGATAGATAGATAGATAGATAGATAGATAGATAGATAGATAGAACGAACCAAAGTAACCTTTGATGAGTAAAAACATACAAAGAGGATATAGTAGCTAGAAAAGGGGAGAAGCAATACATTCCAGTGAATGGAGAAAAAGAAAAGAAACAAACAAAGAAACAAAGAGGGAGGAAAGTACATGACTGCTTCTAGGTATAGAGGAAGAGAAAGTTTATTATAGTTACCTAGGAGAACTTAGCTAGAAGGAGAGACAGGGACATCTGGGAGAGTCCAGAGTGGACATGACCAGACTGAGGTGTTCCATGTGGGCAGAGATCAGAGATCGGGAAGAGAAGGGAAGAGCAGGGAAACCAGGTGAAGCAGCCAGAAGGCCCAAAGGCACAAAGAGAGCCAGTTACCAAAATGGTTTGATTATATAGGGAAGAACAGCACAGGACACTGGGCTAGAGAAGTTTAGGGTTAGGGTGGGATATGCCAGCCAGGAGGACCTTGTAACAGGAACTGAGGGATGCAGGGAGAACCTGGAAACCAGTCAGTGTCTGCTTTTGTGTGTTAAATGGGTACCTCAGCCATTTGTCCCAGGTTTGAAACCTAATACCCACTTTAAAACTTTAGAACTGTCCTGAATAAAATATACAGCTAATGTCTATAGGAAAATGACCTGGAATCCTGATCAAATAGGGACAAAAGAGCCATTGCTGAACAAGTAGATGTTCACACACTGCTGTCTGGTTCTGTTCTGTAAATGCAGGAGTCATTAAAGAGTTCTAAGGAAAGGACTCTTTCCTCATCATATCTTAGTGTACAGAGATGACTCTTCTGGCATTATAAACACAACTGATGGTCTCCGAACTCCAGGCAAGAAGCCCAGGTACCTAGTCACTGCCAAGTCCACACGAGAAATGATTAGCTTAAATGCCAATTAATGGCAGTGAATCTGGAAAGGAAATGACTATTCAGAAGATCTTAAAGAAACAGAATTGACAGGATGTGGCCACTGTTGGTGATTAAGAAGACTGTATTCCCGAATGAATTATAGGATGGCTAGACTCAGGGATGCCAGGTGTCTAATGGGAAAGAGAGAAAGGAAGACGACTGAATTCCTTTTGATTTGTTTTACTTTGAAATGCTGGTGAAAGTGTCCACAAAGAGCTCTCTAGTTAACCTTTCAGATACAAGAACAGAGTGAGAACTGATGCTTCCCTGGAGATGGGAGTGCAGGAGTCATCAGTCTGCCCAGAAGACCAGACTGACCAAGTGTGAAATGCACAGGCCTGTGGGACTCAGCTTGTAAGGTGTGGGCACAGAAGAGCCATCACTTTGGCTCCCAAGTAGGTTCAGGTGGCAAGAGTAGAGCCAAGAGGAAATGATGTAAAAAGAAAACGCAGATCTAGAAAAGAAAAGGGAAATTAAATATTAAAAGCTTCAGAACAGTCAAAGAGCCTTAAGATTAAGACATGTCCATAGAGTAGAGCAACGTCACTGGAATGCTGGTTTGACGGCCATTATTTCAGGTGGCTTAAGACTAAATGTTAACTATCTGTCAAAATTAGATTGAATAGATTTAGAAGCCTTTTTTCTTCTCCTAACATAAACAAAATGGGAGAGAGTCTTCTTTAGCTTTAAAAGTACTTGTAATTGGTAATCAAACTCAAAAAGAAGATAGTTCTCCATATCCCCTGGATGAAGAAGTGATCAAAACCACAGAAACAAGTAAAGATTGATGCTGACAGGACCAGGAAGGTGTCAGAACACAAGGAGAAGCAAAAAGGAAGAGATGACACCAGCATCTACAATGACAAAAGATGGAGGCTTCTTCTGTAAGGAAGTTATACGAGGGATGTTTTCAGCCATGAGTGCAACCAGGAAACTTGAATTCTCAGGGCGATCATTTGCTGAAATGTTTTTAAAGAAGATAGTAGAGCTTTGGAAGATAGGCATTCTGGGTCAGGGAAGAAAATCATTTATGCGTTATTTAGAAAACTAACAGAAACTAGGCAAATGTATTGTGGAAAGAAGTATGTGAAATATAAAAAGAAAAAGCAGGAGTAATGTAGGATTCTCAGGAGTCTAAATGGAGGGATGCCTAGAAACAAATGAAGATGAATTTGAATAATATTCAGATGTTATATATATTATATATTTGGCTATACCTGCTGAAGAGATTTTTTAAAGTGTGTAATATGTGCCCTGCGTACTCTGTCAGATAGAAAGGATGTAGAAGTAAGCAGTCAGAATCTACAAGACAAATGTTTTAAATGGCCACTAAGGTAAGTGGGGGGACGAGTCTGATCAGAGACACATTTTCAGATTGCCAAAGAACACTGAGGGCTTGCCTGTAATGGGGTGTTTTAGGTCTGAGGTGGTATCATACTATAAGATTTACAAGTATCAGATTATAAAAGTTAGCTTATAGGAAAATGCAAGGAATACAGGGAGAAGCAAACATAAGGGTTATGTGAAAGAATGGGGAAGAAGACTCTGCTGTCCTCAGTTTATGTCTCAGACCAGTTCTTCTCATACAACAGTTGCTTGAAGCAAGGTGGAGAAATCTGCCCATCACCTATAGTTCTCCTATTCTAGCTTTTTAAGAAAGAACCAGGGCAGTATTCTTGCAGTATGAAACCACGGTACCTTTGGTCAGGCTGCAATGAGTGAAGATTTGTAGGCCTCATGTTTTCTTGTCTATGCATATTGAACTATCTGTTGAGTCAAGGCACTTTTCTTATAGGTACCACTTACAGTTATTTGAAAATGTATGGTGTAATTCTTAGCACCTGAGTATCTCCTTGCCTGTGATGTGAGAAGCCTCCAGAGACTGGAGACTTGGTCATCATCAGAAGAAGGTCCAGTTCATTAACATTCCATAAGTAAATGTCACTTCTGTCAGGAAGTACTGCTGATGAGAATTTTTAGACCCTTAAAATCAGCTGTGGTGGCAGAAATGTTGAGTAGAAAGATGGGCTTTTTAATTAAGTTGAAATTGAACATTTAAGGTGACTTTTCAGGTATATTCTAGTAAGGGCAGCATTGATAGTGAACCCATGGGCCCTATTAAAGGACTAGAAGCCTGTCAACTCCAGGTCACTAGCCAAAGCCCAGTGGAGTTCGCTATAATCGAAGGTTTTCTCTGCCCGACATTTGGGACACGGACTTTCTTTATGATGGTGGTTATCTTTGAATGGAGGAGTGGCCATCATACAAAAGCTACCGTCAAGTAGAACTAATGGTAGCACAAACTAAAAATGTCAGAGGGCACTTACGTCACCTTTCAGCTACCACTGTTGTGCCATTCAAATAACATTTTAAAAATATTATTGTCCTACTTTTTGTTGTTTGAACATTTCTTGAAAAGCCCAACCCAAACTACACATTTGTGTTCACTATAAGTTATTAACAGTTATAAGAGGGACAATCAATATTATAAGCTTATGGAATAATGATAATATTGTTATAACATAATCAACTTATGTGTCAGACAAGTTGGAACGGAGAGTGAAGTCAGGGAGTGGTGTTTCAGCCATGTGACCTATGGATGGACATTGCTACTTTGACGCAGGTAGTGGACTGTGTTACAGAGATGGCATAACATCTTATAGAGCAAGAACTGCTTATACACTCACTGTGTATGATGCTAACATGTCCATTTCTCTGTGGCCATTTTCAGGGGCATCGTCCAGTCAGAAGAGAAACTTGTCATCAGTGCATCTTGGGCAAAAGATGATGATATCAGCAGACTCTTGAAATCACTGCCAAACTGGACTAACATGGCTCAGCCCAAACAGCTAAGGCCTAAGAGGGAGGAGGAAGAAGACTACATAAGGTAAACACCTACTTTCTAATCTATGCTAGACAGAGGGAGGAAAACCCCACATATCCAACAAAGCCTTTCTCAAATGAAATGGTGAATCTAAAGATCAAAAGACAATTACTGAACTTGAAAAATCCAACAGTCACACGCCCACCTCCTTTTCCATCCAAGTGTGCCTTGGGCTCAAAAGTCAGCAAGAAAGTCTTGTGAATCCAGTCTGAAACGTTGCCAAGTTAGGCTAAGATGTCTCAGATTATACAAATACAAAACAATCATTTGTTCACTCATTCATTCATTCATTCATTGATTCAGCAAAGCTTTACTGATCCTGTTCTTGACAAACCTATAGTAAGATAAACGTCTGCTCAGGGTATGTCTGTGCCATAGCACTCCAAGCATGATCTATAACTTCCACGTTCATTAACACAGACTGTAGTATCCCCAGTGTTTCTGCTTGTTTTGACAAAGATCTCTCTTTTAAATTTGTCACTCAGCTTTTGACTTTGTACAAATGTATTTATTTAAGCCATGGAATCTGATAAAGGTGCACTTTCTTTCTTCCTTTCTTTCTTTCTTTCTTTCTTTCTTTTTTCTTTTTTTCTTTTTTTTACAATCTGGCTTGCAACAGTAAACTCTTTTCACTTATGTAACTGTAGACTAGTATAAAATCTATTTTATCACATTAGAATTAGGTTCATTCTTACTATCTTTTGTTAATGCAAGTGAAAAAATAGATGGTACGATAAAATAAAAGCACTTTTAAAAAGCAAAGACCAAAGGCTGGGTTAGTGAAGCATCACTGAAATCCAGCACTCAGGAGAGAGAGGAAGAGGTCAGGAATTCATTACCTTTTAGTGTATAGTGAGTTCCATGCTGGTCTGACCATATGACCCAGAGTCAAGAAAGAAAAAGAAAGAGAAGGAAGTAGAGGAAGGAGGAGGAAGAAGAAGAAGAAAGAAAGAAAGAAAGAAAGAAAGAAAGAAGGAAGGAAGGAAGGAAGGAAGGAAGGAAGGAAGGAAAAGAAAAGACCAAAAATAAGAATAAATAATTTTTAAGATAATGGCCGTTGACTTCACTTTCAATTTATGATCAAACAGTTGGCTTATCTCAGACAAAATATAGATTGAAACTCTAGATAATGTGGTGGTTTGAATGAGAATGTGCCCCATATTCTCAGGTATTTGAATACATGGTCCCCAGTTGCTGGCCCTGTTTGGGGAGGTTTAGAAGGGAGCAGGCTTTAAGAGCTCACAGCTTTGTCCCACTTTCCGTTCACTCTCTCTGCTTCATGTTCATGGTTTCTCACATTATGGATTCTCCCTCTAGAACCATAGCCAAAATAAACTGTTCCTTCCATGTGTTACTTTTGGTCCTGGTATTCACAGAAAGTAACTCATGCAAATATTAAGTATTACTGTTCATAAAGTTAACTGAATTCACATCCCACATAACTTATTTTCTCTGAAAGTACATACAGTTTTCTTGATCTTAGCCCTTATATAATTTTAATTGAAAAGTTGTAGGACACCAAGTGTTGGGTGAGATATATATACATTTCTATTTGGCATATGTTAGGACTTGAATTGCTGGGTAATAGTGTGTGCAAATTTCAATGGTTCACTTTATCAGTTTTCTAAAGTATTCTTAAGGAGCTATAAAAAGTGACCCAATCATTAAGAATACAAACTGATCTTGCAGAGTCTCTAAGTTTTGTTCCCAGCTCCCACAGCCTGTACCTCCAGTTCCAGAGGATCTGACATCATCTTCTGGCTTCTCCAGGCTCCTACATCCACACATAGCCACACACAGAACATACACATAACTTAAAATGTCTTAAAAAATAAAAAAAGAAAGTAGGCCTAGAGCTTTTATCCTTATAATGGCCTCTCCGAGTTCCCGTTGGCCTGTGTGTCATGAAGGCTGGTTATCTTCCATCTGCTGATCAACTGTTCCTGTATGTGTGCTGAAGTAATTTGATGACACTTAGTATGTATTTCTCTCAGATGATGCTGAGCAATTTCTTGTCCATTTTAATATATTTATTTGTCTTCATGCTTCTTTTTTAAATCTATTGCTAAATTGCAATTATGGTGTGTGTGTGTGTGTCTGTGTCTGTGTCCAGGGGTGGGTTTCCTAGTGATCTGTAGGGTATACCAGATTGTTACTCCTTTATCATAGATAAACCAGTCTTCTCCCACTTGACATGTTGCCTGTTTACTCATTCAGTGGTGTCTCTCACTGAAGAGATTGTCTATAATAGTAAGTATAGTTTATTGTTTATTTTATGGGTAGGGCATTTTGTATAAAACATTTGCTTACACAAAAGTCACAGAGGAATGCTCCTTGGAGACTTTGATGTAGTGGTTCCTCAGCATCTTTAAATAAGCTTTAATTTTTAATTTTAATCTCCTATAACCTAAACCTTCCTCAACTGAAATTATGTTCTCATGCCTTTAGCAATGCAAAATATCCTCATATCTCCCACCACAAGAGAGAATGAGTGATTGAAGGATTGATTACAACTTAAGTAGATATAATCAACTGACCTTAATACAGAAAGCAAGCCCCAAGGTGCTATTCGTTTACAGAATTACTGTCAAATCATCATTTTACCACATTCTCAAGTGGCCTGAGTAAGCACATTCCTTCTTATTATGCATATCAGTTAACCATGTTATCAGCCTCAGTAGTTGAACCCAAGCAATTTCTAGATGATAATTTCTTTTGGACCGATATTTTAGGTTACTTCAAATGAGCAACTGTCTTCTCATTATTTCTCAGCTTATTTTTACATAAGAACTTCATCGTAATATATGATTGCAAGAAGATTGTTAGTCAGCTGGATTAGTTACCTTCTAAAGCTCAGTGTAAAAGGAAACTATGCTATTCCAGAGAAGAGAATGCTGTGCCAGGGAAAGAGCGCCCTCCCCCTCTCTGGCACCACCTTGGATTTAGAATAGCTAGAATTAAGGATCTAGCTTTCGTTATTCGTGTTTTGATCATTTGATTAGGCTAGTCTTCATATTAAACTCAAAGGAAAATACAATTATACAAATATTTCCTTATTTTTGTCTCAATGAGATATATATTATTATGCCTGTATAAATAGAGCAAAATATCCAGTCCTCTAATGTACTCGAATGGCCTACCATCAAAAGGAGCCCATTCTGCATCCTAGTTTAGTTTTTCATAACTTTGATCATAGTGTCTGCTTTGTTTTATTGGATTTTATGCCTGAAAGACTTCTCCATGGTTTTGCATGTGAGCATAGTTTGACAAGCAGATTATATTAACCCCGTTATAAGAGAAAACACCTTCAGGTGTGTTTTATTTAGAAGTGACTAGTTCTTTCCTTTTAACCTGTCCCATTCTTTTTTCTAGATTAGACATTGAAACCATGTAAGTAATAAAGAGAACCTTCACTGATACTCCAGCAAACCAGAGTTGACAGAGGGCCAGATTTAGCACATTGAGTACCATATAACACTGCATGAGCCAAAAAGGTTGAAAAGATGCTCTTCTCCTATAATTAGTTTTTAAAGCTCAAAAGACTATTTGGCAAACAGATGAATATAGAATCCAATGTCCTTTGCATTGAGTAAAGGCTATGCTCTCTTCATTATTAAATAAGGCCTTTTTCTCTTTTTGTTTTTTTAACTGAAAAAAATAAGATGTATTATTTCCTGGTTTAGCTTTGAATAGATGGAGGAAAAAAAACTAGGTCAAGCTAGGGCTTTAAAAGAGAGGGGGAAAAAAGCTAATACCTTTTTGTTCCCAAAGAGCTAAAAGCAGGCTCTGTAGCCCATTGTCTTTGTGCCTGTCATGCTCTCTCTCTGTGTGTGTGTGTGTGTGTGTGTGTGTGTGTGTGTGTGTGTGTGTGTCTGCATGTGTGTGTATGTCTGTGTGTGTATACATCCTTTGAGATAATAGCTATTTATCCACTGATAAAGAGTCTGCTTTTGGGTGAGTGTAATTAACAGAAGGAGGAGAGTGTTGAAGGAAGTAAAAGAGATAGGGCTGGGTTGTCTGGGAGTTAGGGAGATCAGCAGTGATCATAAGCAGATCCCCAAGACCTGCTATTCTTTTCACTCATGGCCCTTGTATATTTTACAGAACAAGAATCATTCCTCTAGAACCAGCTCTGAAAGCTTTAGTGTGGCAGACCAGGCTCTGAGTCCTCAGGGGATAAAGGTTAAACAGATTAGTTTTGAATTATTGCAGACTGATGATAATGAAAACAGTAAGGATTGTCAGTGCCTGATGGCAACCTCATGAGTCTCTAAGTGTTATCATTCCCACTCAACAAATGAGGAAACTGAGAACTTTCTTCATAACACACCCATTAAGTGACAGAGCTGGGGCTTAAACCTAGATAGACTATCACCCAGAGCCACCACATTGTGGTCATCCAGGCTTAAATTGAATCAAGAATGTACATTTTTGCACTTCTGGTTTACGCCATCATTCTCATTAATTATCATAATCTCAACTGATAGAGCTTTTTTTTTGCAAATGTCACAGACATGTGTCATGATGCCACCTTGACTCTAGTTTTTATTATTGTGTCTTATTTTAATATATTGCATTTTTGTGTATTCTCTCTATTCCAATAGCAAGTTTTTAAACAGTATGTATACAGATGTATCTGGAAGGAATCGTGTATTAAATCCAATACTATTTTTTAAAACTTTTTTATATTTTCCTCTTAATAATCTGTCCATTCAATGCAAAGAAAATAGAAATGACCATTGTTGATAAAGAAAGGAAAGGAAGATGCAAAGAAGATACAGTGTAAAAAAAAAGGTAAAATTAATTGCTCGTACTTGGAGTAGAGGATCAAGTGGTTCTGAGTAGGAACGAGAGCCATCGCTTTTGTATCTTTAGTGACTTAGTTGTCTAGATGCTAACCTTCCACACATCTTCTGCAGGATCCGGTGACAGGCACATTCACTGTCAGCTTCTTTCTCTTTAATTGTGCTATGAATTTTGGAGTCAAGGTGATTAAATAGCAGGAAAATATTATTTCAGTGCTCAGTGGTTGACTATACTGACTTCTAAGTTTTTATTCAGTTTGAAGTCTATACTGTTGTTTAATTTAAAGTGGCAGTACAAAAGCAGAGAGTTGGTTGGCACTTTTGTCTTCCTTCTGTGGAATACTCAAAGCACACAGTAGATCCTTAATAACTGTTAATGAATGAGAAGTCAGCTCGTCTTCAAATAAGCAGCACACAGTATAGAGCTAGCGACTGCCACCAACTGGGAAAGTGCTTTCCCTCTGGAAGCTCACAGGCCTAGGTTCTGGTCCTCAGCTCTGGCCGCCATTAACTAGTCTGCTTTGTTCTCTTTTGTTTTGCTTTTTTGTGAGTTCTTTCTTAGCCCTAATAGGTTTCTTCAGGAGCCTCAGGCTAGACAATTACAAAAGAAGCAAAGCTAGAAATACATTCATATGTAGAAACAATAGGAATAAAGTAGGGCATTAACAATCTTCCAAGAAGTTGCACTTGAAATTTAAAAGGGCCCCAGCATAATGTAAGCACCAGCTATTGAAAAGTCTCATGAACTGCAGTTGCTATGAAAACCTCTAAGAAATCTGAAGGAGCAAAGTGGCGATACAGTGGGGAAAGACTTCAGCTAGCTCTAACACATCCTACTGTAGAATGCAGACACTTATCTCCCTATCTCTAGATGCTTAATATGACTTTTAAAATGCAATTAGAAAAGGAAAGATGAATCAGACTCGTGAATATATTAAGTGCAAGGGTAGAAAACGCTTTGCTAAATTTTTTTTTTAATCCCTCAATTAAACAAGAGGAAGGTCATGGATAGATAGGGGACACAGTCAAACAAGTCAGGGTGAGAAGCAGACTTAAGTCTCAAAATTAAACAAAAGAGACAGGTCATTAACCAGAAACTAAGCTACAAACATCAGTGTTTTATGAATTCAGAGCTTCATTCCTTATGTCAAAACTCCTGGTAGCAAAAAACTAGTGATAAGTGAAAAATAAAATAAAGTCTCCTATGTAGGTTCTAAAATGTTAGCTTTTCTAGACAATTGTTGAGAATTATAATCTCATTATTCTCATTTTTAAAAAGCACTAATTATTTTATATATTGTATGTTTATTTAATTTCACATGAAAATATTTAATAATTTCCATTTAGATGTGAATTTAACAATTTCTTTTTCTCTCATTTGAAGTCTTAATAAAAGGTTTTAAAAGTTGACCTTCTGATATGGTTTACCTTGGTCATGGTTGGGGATAGGATGCCTGCAATGGAGCCTGAGCAAGTGAGCCAAGCAAGGGCTGGGCAATGAGCCTGCAGGTTAAATTTCCCTGCCAGGTGATGAAGGACTGCTAGCCTGCTTACCTATACTTGTCTTTTACTACTAGTCTTTTTAGGCTCTCAGCCTGCCATATTCTTTCACCCTTCTTGTTGGTCATCCCCTACTTTTCTTAGTGGCATGGTCTCCAATCATCCCAGGAATAAGCAGACAGTCAGGGTGTCACTGGTGTGGGCAGACATTACTGGTGTGAGCAGTGTGCAGATTCTAGTGTAGTGAGTGGTGTTGTCAAAGGAAAAGTGATGTAAACCCACTAGAGAGGGAAGGAGATGTAACTAGGACCCAACCAGGTCAGAATAAAATGTCTAAAGTCAGTCCACCATTAGCAGTTTGAACAGATTGTTTAGTAAAAAATATAATCACTGGAATAATTGGAGAAATAATGTTTAAACCATTGTACATGAGGTTTTTTTCTGGACACAGAACTGAAGCTGGTGAAGAGTGACCCAAGAGGCCAGTGTACATTATGATAGCCATGGTAACTATTACTTTATGTTAAAAATTTTCCCTGCTTAGATATTTTCCCCATACACTCTTAATCACTGCTATTGTTTACTGCCAGTTCACTGATTCTCCACAAAGACCCTCACTCTGACATTTGTATCCCTTCATCTTCCTTCATTTTCACTTTCCTCCCAGTTTTATGGTAGCACCCTCTTCTCTCTGTGGTCTCACTCAGCCACAGACAGTCTTTCCCCACGTCTTTCATCCTTTCTCTCCCTCTATTCTGAATGCTGCTCAGAGTACTGGACCCTTAGTTATCCTTGCTCCAATCAATGATAACCAGAGGCAAAAAAAATAACTGTCAATACAGTGTAATCCTCAGAGGAGGGTATGCACTGCTGCATCAGCATCCGTTTGTAAACCTGTACTCATTTTCTCTAGTTGAAAGCCATGGGATATTATGCTCAACTCACAATAAGTGATTATTGATTATTTTAATTCTGTTCCAACAAAGTTCTGAAGCTTACAGCATGTTATTGTTTGGAGACTAATACTAGCTGTATGAGTGAGTGACATACAATATCTCCTGGCAGAAAACTCATGTGACATGTGGCTCACTGTAACTAAAGAAACAAGATGGAGTCTACTGCTTATGCCTAGTGTTTCTCATCCATGAAGGAAACACTGGAACCAGGTTCAATTGGGATGCTTAGCTTAGAAAAGAATGTTTAAAATAACTCTTGTCCCAAGATAACAGACCTCATGAATACACTTATATTGCATTTGTATTGCATGTTGAGCCAGTACATTAAAGTAACATACTGTTCACAGTTAAATTTTGCTTATTGGGACCTGAATCCATTTTCATGAAAGTTATTAGTCTACCCATGGATACACCCATGTATTCTGCCACTTGGTACCATAAAACAGACATAAGAAACATGGAGTTAGACCTGAGCTGAGCCTGTGATCCTGACCTGCTCTGCCCTGTCCTCAAATCCTTCCATTCATGAATCAACCAACATATGTGCTTACAACATGTAGGCTGGGTGTCTCCCAGTGGTTATGAGTATAAGTATTTATTCATTTAAACTAGCATATCAGAGAGGAGCAGAGGGCATGAAGGAAGACAGTTGAAGGGGGATTTTAAAAACACTAATGCAGGACCTGGGGTATAGCTTAGTTGATAGCATGCACAAAATAACTGAGCATGGTGGTGCACACTTATGATTTCATCACTCAAGAGGTAGCAGCAGGAGAGTTGGCTACATATTAAGTTTGAGGCTCACAAGAAACACATAAACTTCCACCTAAAAAAAGAAGGGAAAAAATAAATACACTTTAAAACTTCAAGGTATTAGATACTCAGTTAAAGGCAAAGGGAGCTGATGTGTAGTATAGAGCTATACCTGATAATATTGTGCTGGGCACTTTGCTACAAGCATAGATTATAGAGCTCTTAATTATCTCTCACTTATGAGATAATAAATGTGCTTAATCTCTTAAATATATAATAAAAATTTTGAAAAAATTTTACAAAAAAAATAGATCTAATTCAATATTGTTTATGTTTTCCATGTGTAGTTTATAATAAACTAGATTACGCCTTATAGAAGAAAATAACCTCATGTATCATGACCATTTTGTCAAATTTTGAGCAGAACTTACTACTCTTTGGAACTGTAGGGCTCTAGTGTCAATGTGTTTACATGCACAGCACATTCTTTTGTAAAGATTCATCTTATTTTATGCATCAAAGGCTCTTCTTTATAAAGTTACCTCATTTTTAAAAAATGGGTGGTTCTTTGATAATTCCTATATTCCATTGAAATCTCCAGTTCAACACTTTTACAAAAACCAGAAACTACCTAGAGTAGGTTTTGAAACCATCCAGTTCTGAGATCAAATCAGGATTCAACACTTTGTGTTGAGCCAGAGCCCTTAATATGCTCATTGCTTTTGCATTGTTGGCCAAGTGACACACATTACACTGGCTACACAGTTGTGAGAGGAAGTTTATTGAAAACTCAGGTTTCTGTCTTCATCCATTGCTTCCTCTGGAGAGTGGGAAGCAGAGGATTCTTCCAGAGTTCAGTACAGAGAGCCACTGACATAACCGTTTCCACTGCACATTGACATTTTTCAGTGGGAAATTTGGCTAGGTGGCCCACTTTTGTAATCCTAGCACTTGGCTGTCGAGGGCTGCCAAGAATTTAAGGGCAGCATTATCTGCATAGTCTATTCCTGGCCAGCCAGGGTTACATAGTGAGACCCTGTGTCAAAAAAATAAAATAGAAAATTAACCAGAAAATTTAAAAGTAACTCTTTATTGCATATATTGTTAGTAATATAGGCCAAAGAACAAAAGTTGCACTTCTGGGAAAGAAAATAGTAGCTTAAAATAAAACTAATTACAGAGAACTTTTACAGAATTCCTTGCATAGAACTTCTACAGGGCTGATCAAATAGGAATAAGGATTTTTAACCTAATGCATCTCCCATAATAATACACTTGAACTTATCAAAAAGTTACCTACCTTGACCTGTGATTAAGATCTCAGCCTTTAATTGGAAACCAATTCTTTGAACTTAGTATTTTGCTGCCAACTCACTCCATAAAAGATGCTGCTTTTGTGTTCTCTGGATGGTGAGCCCACGTGGTGGCAAGGCTGCCCTTACCACAGTAGTATCTGGACCTTTACCCCAGAGCTTAGCAAACCAGGCCTTTTTTCCTCTGGAAAATCTCAGTTGTGTACAATACTTTCTCTGTGCTCATCTCTAATAAGAACACACACATAAAACATCCTAGCATGCTTGTACAAGGGCAAAAAGAAAACCTGAGGGAAGAAAATATGCGTGCATGTCATCATGGATTGAACCTGTCAAATCATTTCCCACAATTACCATGACAGCATTATTTGGGGGTAGGGAGTGTTTTGTTTTGTCTCTTGATCTAAAAGGAGAAGGGTAGAAACTGTGTGT
Organism: Grammomys surdaster; assembly: GCF_004785775.1. Taxonomy (NCBI): domain Eukaryota; kingdom Metazoa; phylum Chordata; class Mammalia; order Rodentia; family Muridae; genus Grammomys; species Grammomys surdaster. The sequence goes on from NW_021604631.1 coordinate 1,201,582, forward strand.
TAGTAATATTGAGACTTTTAACTTAGGACATTAACTTCTCACCATATATTCAAATTTTACCTAGTATCATAAAACCTTCATTTCCAGAAGTTCAGCACTCTGGTTAGAAATGTAGATCTCTGGCAAAGGATTCCTCCAGGGAGCTTGAGACTGCTGCATCCAGGAACTCTTTGGGTTGAAGTAGAAGAGACACTTTTGAAAACCATAGCAGCTGCCTTTTATGTCTTACTTCTTAGACATTCCCTTGATCTTCAGGTGTTGCTGTTGTTGTTGTTGTTGCTGTTGCTGCTGCTGCTGCTGCTGCTGCTGCTGCTGCTGCTGCTGCTGCTGCTGCTGCTGCTGCTTTTTGACAACCAAACCAAAGATCAATGGAAAAACCCTTATGAAAACACATCTCTCCCCCAGAGCACAGCCAGGAAAGGTTCTCCTCCCCTGAGGACCATGTAGTTAGACTTGGTGGATCACATAATCCAGAATAATCTTCGCCCTCTTCAGCCTTCTTAATCTCATCTGTAAATGTCTTTGTCCTAGTTTGCTTTTTTGTTTTTGTTTTGTTTTGTTTGTTGGCTAACATCATGACAAGCAATTTGGATGAAAGGATCTATTTTATCTTGTACCATGGAGGTTAAGTTCATCACTGAGGGAAGTCAAGGCAGGAACTCAAACAGGACAGGAATCAAGCAGGAGGCAAGAACTAAAGTAGAGGCCATGGTTGAACACTGCTTGCTAGTGACATATGCAAGGCTTGCTTAGCAAGCTTTCTTATCCTTCCCAGGACCACCTGCCCAGAAGCACACTACCCATAATATGCTGGGCCCTCGCACAGCAGTCAGTCATCAAGAAAATAACCTCTATAGACTTCTAGTCTCTTAGGGGCATTTTTCAGTGGATGTTCCTTCTCCCCAAATGACCCTTTTATTTTACATTTCCAAAATCTTCCATTGGAAGTAACACAGTCATAGTCTCTGAAGTTAGGACATGAGCATCTTTGAATGGCCATTATTCATAAATACATATAGTCTACATCAGTGCTTCTCAACCTTTTTAATACTCTTCTTCATGGTAGGGACTGTCAACTATAAAATTATTTTTGTTGCTATGTCATAATTGTAATTTTGCTATTGTTATAAATCATAATGTAAATATCTGGGTTTTCTGATGCTCTTAGGCAACCTCTGCAAGTTGGTGTCATTTAATCCACAAAGAGATCACAACTCACAAGTTGAGAACCGTTGGTCTATAGTCACAGTTACCTACTCATCCTCCAAAAACTCACCTCTGTCATTTTAAAGTCATGATCCAGTCAAGATTCCCACATTTAGTTTCCATTACCCTGCCACAGTCTTATCCACTTCTGTTGTACACGCAGTGAATTCCCTGGGAGAGAATCCAGGCCAGAGGGTCTATTTTTCTAACAGATGCTTTGCAACAGTCTCCTGCATGAACAATTGAGATGATCGTTTAGGCTTCCCACTGTGTTGCCACACCTGAAGCCCAGCTGCTTTATGTGACAGCCACTTGGTTAAGGTGGTGACTAGCAGGTCTCACCTTTGGAAAGATGCTCTTACTTCCAGTGGTTATTGATTATATGAATTATATGAGACCTTAAGACTCTAGGTTTTCTTCTTTTCTAACAAACATTCACCAATAGTTTCTACAGCCATTGATAAATTGTATGTGAAACATTACTGAGTTACTTTTGTGAGGACATACTCTCTTCTGCACTTCCCTATCTTTCCCCTTCCTCTTTCTCTCTCACTCACATACTTACTGTACTTCCGGCATGCATTCTTTTCAGCTCATTATGTGATTACCAGGATTATCTTCTCATTTATGTTGTTACTGAAATATATACAGCGAAATGCAGCTAATCTTAGTATTCACTTTGAGTTTTGACAAATTTACTCTCTTTCTCTTTCTCTTTCTCTTTCTCTCTCACACAGACACACACACGACCTATACTCTAACGAGTATGTAGAACTCATCCATTACTCCAAGAAAGTTTCTTTGCTCCTTTCCACATAGGAGCACCCACAGTTCCAATGCCTTCACCATAGATTAGTTTTGCCTCTTCTCGAATTTCATATTAATAGATTCATATTGAGTACACTCTTATTTGTTGTTTGTTTCACTCCTCTTCCCAGCGTGAGCTTCTTTCTTGTCATTGTCAGAACACAGTCCAGTTATGGAGTCATATGAGGAGGGTTCTGAAAGCTAGGGAGAACACTCCCAAGAAAATATGACAGTCTTTTGACCTCAGATTCTTAAAAACATGGAATTGTTCTTGAAAAGTGTTTAATGCTTCTCCCTGGTAGAGCAGATAGGAGTCTACTTCAGATTACTCACTATTGCTTGCTGTTGTTACTCCATCATGCCTGTTATGGGGAAACAGGTTTTTGCAATGTGTGGTTTGTCCTTGTGATTGTGTGCCACTTTAACTCCTACGAGCTTGGCTCATGTGACCTTTCTTAACCCTCAGAGTATAAACTGTCTGAGGCTCTGAATAAAGTTGGCTATTGCATGTCACTTTAGTCTGCCTCGTTTATCATTCGGCTTCATTCTCCCAGGTCTCTCTGCCTCTAGAGTAGTAACAACTGTTCTCATTAGTACTTTATAGTTATGGTTGACTTGTATTCTGTTGGATGAGTAGACTATAGGTTTCTTTTCCCCCACAGACTTCTATTAGCAAGGATTTGATTATGTCCAATCTTAGTCCCTTATTACTAAAACTTCTATTAATGATGCTGTGTTGCTCATTAACTCATATAAAAAACTTTCTCTCTTCATATACCTTTCTTCTTTTGGATAATCACATGGAAGACGAGTGGCTGGATCATGGGATCAGTGCATACTTATTATATGAAATTGCCTGGAGCCCTCATTGCTTCACTTTCTTGTCAGTGTCTTGTCTGGTTTTTATTTGCTATAAGAGTTTGCATGAAACTAGTAATATTTGTTTTAAGTGCTTGATTAAGATTCTATAATGAAGCCATCTGTTCCTTTTTCCCTTTTGAGACCCTTTAGTTATTATTTTGGTCTCTTCAATATGCATGCATATGTGTATATTTATAGATCCTATTATTTCTGAATTCCTTTCTTAAATTAAACATTTCAAGGAATGTATTCATTTCTTTGATTTAAGTTACTGAAGTCCAGGACCTTGGACAGGTTTGAATATCCCCATGTATCCCTCTAATGTCTGTAAAATCTGTGGGAATAGCCCCCATTTAATTTCCGATATTAGTAGTATGTGTCCCCTTACATTTTTATTCATCAGTTTATTTAGGGTAAAAGCTTTCTACCTCTTTCTAGAATAGCATAGATACTTAGGATTTTTGGCTTTGTGAGTCATGTGGTTTCATTTTCTTCTGTTCTATCCTGCACTGCAGTATGGATACAGCCGTAGTATAACACACAGATAAGGAGAACAGCGTGTTCTCATAACATTTTATCTAAATAGATAGGCAGTGGGTGTGACTGCACTGTGGACATTAGTCACCAAACTCAATTTTTATCAATTTATAAAGCTCTGAGAGTTTTTTTTTTATTTTATCAATTTTTATGAAGAACATTTTTGTTGTTTCATTAACTTTACCAATTAGATTTTTCATTTCTCTAACTGTTGCTTTCAGCTAACTTTGGGTTACTTTACTCTTTGAATGACATTGTAAGCACCTAAGAGTGAAAGCTGGTATCACTGATCCTGTCTTCCTCCTCTTCATCTTCCTCTTCCTCCTCCTCCTCCTCTTTCTTCCTTTTCTGATGTGAGCATTTACAGTCTTACATTCCTCTCTAAGTTCTGCTTTAGCTGTGCCCCACAAATGTTGACATACTACATTTGTCATATCATTCATTTCAAAGTATTTCCTCTTTCCCTAATGATCTCCGTTGTGAGCTGAGACTACTTAGAAGCATAGTCCATAACTTTCAAATCTGCAGAGATATCCCAGATACATTTTGTTATTGATTTGTAATGTGGCTCTCTTATGGTCAGATGATACACTCTGAAATGAACTCAGTCCTTTTAATTTACTATACTTGTGATAATGGCCCTGAATGTCCTCAGTCTGTGTCACTCTACAGGATATTATTGTATGGATGTATATGTATGCCTGCCTACTGATATATTCTAAACATATTAATATATATGCATATATATGCATACACAAAGAAATGCATACTTGCAACTGTCCTCTAGGTACTGTCATCAGTTGGATAAGCTTGGATGGCTACTTTCTTGTTTGCCTTCTCTCAAAAATCACAGTTTGTATTGTCTCTTGTTCAACATCTGATCAGCCATTTAATTATTTCTTCCATTTGTAGTTGTACCATGACAGGGGAGCTAAATCTATACCATTTCCTCATTATGGCTAAAGCAAAGTCATTATTGCCTTTACTCTTTTGAGGAGAGGGATGTCAACTTATCTGAAATAAAGACAAGGAGAATGTTGTTTTCTTCTGGCATGATCCCATTAATCTTTAATCATCACAAATTATCCCAAGCCTGTCTCTCTCAATAATTCCAATAATTGAGAATTATAATTCTCAATAATATTCCAGAATATTATTACTCTCAATAGTATTAATTCTCAATAATTCCAATCTGCTGCAGAATATTGCTTTTCATATAGAAAGCAAACTCTGAGCACTGACTATGTACATGTCTATTGAGGTAGCTTTGAACCTGTGGTACAGTATAGGATGGGGCTAGCATGAAGTAAAATTTGCCGTAAATTTCTTCTAAAAAGTAAAAGCACACAGCAAGATCATTAGCTACCAAGAAAATGCAGATTAAAACTACTGCTCCCATGAAACCATCACTATAATTTTAAAGGCCAGATAATAACAATTGTTGACAAGGACTTGAGGTCTTGAACACTTAAACATTCCTTCAAAGGTTAAAGTTTGTATTGTCATGCAGTCCAGCAAGTCCACGTTTAGGTTTATGCACCAAGACAAGTGAAGATATATCTACCCAAAATGTATACAAGATAGTGTCATGGCAGCACACGTAGACACAACCTGTATTCCCAGCTACTCTGGAGGCTGAGACAGGAGAATCCTAAAGCTACTTCAGACCCTGGGAGCCCTTGGGTCAACTAAGAGTAAAATAAGGCAGCATAATGAATGTTTGCCTAACCACACAAAAGCCTGAATAAATTGGCTATGTTAAGGCAGGAAAGAAAGATTGGGACACACATCTCTCCAATCTCAGCACTCAGGAGGCAAATCCAAGAGAATTGTGAGTTTCGGGCCAGCCTCAGCTACATAGCAAGAGTCTGTCAAAGAGAGAGTGGGGGGAGAAGGAGAGGGAAAGGGAAGAGAGAGGAGGGGCAGGAAAGAGAAAGATAGTTGTGTACACAAATATTTCTAGCAGCATTATAATAATGACTTTAATTGGAAACCAACCATGTATATCCACATACTAAATAGATGAATTGATAGATCAGATGATATATTCTTACTTGCTAATATGAAAATATCAAAGTACTGCTACATCCTTCAATATGGGATGAATCCTGAAAATGAAAGAAAATAGTAAGCCTGAATATGAGTAGAAATTACACATGAATCTCCAAAATGAGGAAATCCAGAGATAGAAACTAAATTCCTGGTTACTTAAAGGGAGGTAAGTGTGGACTTTAAAGTGCACAGAACGTCATAAATCACTAAGCCTGCTGCTCTATGTCCAGTAGACATACTGATTTAAAGACACAAAGGAACAAGTGGGCATCCCTGTCCATCCCTGCTTCACTGAAACCATGATGGGCTGTTACCCCTAAATGAGTAGAATGGCACAAACCCTGTTATTTCTTTAACTGAAATAATATAATAAAATGAATATTTACTTCTCAGTTTCTAACAAAATGCAAGAAAAGAAAAGCTGTTGGTGTTTACCCACATATGAATTAATTCCAAAAAATGTACCAAAGACCTAGCATACCCTGTCCTAGGTCAGTCTCTGTACACTGCATAGCCTCATCTAGCCACTCAAAAGTGTGTGTGTTTGTGTGTGTGTGTGTGTGTGTGTGTGTGTGTGTGTGTGTGTAAGACAAAGACAGAGACAAAGAGACAGACCAGGTAAATGTGCATAAGGAAGCCACAGGTTAACTTCAAGTGTCTTCCTTAATTGTGCTGAGATGATTTTAGAAAAACAAATTTTAAAAACCTGATTAAAGAACCATCAGTGATATTCTATCCCCATCATTTGGACAAGGACAAATTAGAAGTTTGAGAAGGCTGAAGGTTTAGCAGTTGTAAAGAGAAGTGTGAAAATAGAAGTGTCATTGTCACATCTTATAAGAACCAGTCAGTATTTTTAGGAATCCAGGCAGGTGACCTGGCCTGCTATAACTTTCATCAGTTTAATCTCTTCCAGATAATTCCTCAGTGATTTTTAATAGTTTATATTAACATGTTTCACTTTCTTTACCTATACAACAGAACCACTCAGTCACCTTGTCAAAGGACCTAATTAACTCTCATTAACATTACTATGGGTATCAGTATTGAATCTTACCTACATCAAAGTGCAACTTGGGCAATCCATTTCATGTACTTAAATCATAGTGAACACGTAGTGAAATGTAGGGATTGGTGCCCAGGGTTAATGAGGATGGGAGCACCACACAGGAGACATTAATGTTAGCCACAGTAATGATAGACCTCCACACCACCTGATAGCTGAAATGCCAGAAGGGGCACATGTCAGTATAGCCCAAAGAAGCTAGAATACAGTAGGGGATAGACAACCACACAGAAGAGGCAGCCGTGTCTATGAGGGACAGGACTGACTACTGTGGGACAAATGCACTGCTTCTCCTTTTTCTTTGCCTTTCAGTTTCCTACCAAAACCTCTGACTTCAGAGCCTGGGTGTCTTGAAAACAGTGAGCAAGAGTTATGCTACATTCTTCCAAAATATATCAGAACCACGGAAAGGGAAGGAATGAATTACAGATCTTAGAAAGATCTACCCCGTTACTCATTCTTAATCATTCTTATCTTATACCCACATCTCCTTCTAACTAAATCCAGCCACTATTGTGTCTTCTAGCAAAAGTGTTCCTTCCTGGACACCACCAAGACTGGCTTAGCACAAATCTGAGGGGGGAAAGAACAAAAATTCCATGAGTAATATTACTGATGAGAGAAGAAACTTTCTACTTTAATCCTGAATCCCCAGATTCATCTTTCCTTGTTACTAAGGGATACAATATGATTGGTCTTTGGGTCAAGTATTCTGGTACAGCAATATTCTAAGTAGTTTCCTGACTAGTAAGAGCTGTATTCTACCCCAGCCATCCCACTGATATACCTTGCCAGCACCGTCTGAATTGAGAGTTTGGCTGGAGAAGGCAAGGCTAGGTATGTACTGCTTTCATTCTTAGTCAACAACATTGTTAAACGAGATCTTGTGGCTGTGAATAAGGCCCTGAATAGACCTAACAGGGGGACTGGTAGAAAACTTTCAGGCAAACACTATACCCCATGTGCCTGTTTCATGTGAACCTGGCACGTCAGGTCCAGGAAGAAAAGTGTCTGTCTACATAGCCATTGGCATGGGTCTTTGCACCTCCCTGTTCTTATTTTAACTCAGTAGTCCTTGCCCTACAGGCAGCACGCTCCACAATGTGGGGTTGTTACCTCCAAGCTGAGCTCAGCACTGGGAAATAGTGGGAAAAGATTCAAGGAACAAGCACAAGAAAAGACACAGAAATGGGTATGTGTCATGTCTGATATAGCTCAAATCTTCAAATCAATCACTTCTGAAACCATTTATGATGTTTCTTTCATAATTCCATGTAGCCTGCTGAAAATGCAGATTTTTTTCTTCTTCTTTTCAGTATGATAACAGAATTATTTAAGTTCTAAATGGAGACAATTTTGTGCATCCTTTGCAAAATTCTTTGAAATGAATTCTTGTCAGATAGACTTCTTTAAAGATTATAATTGTGTGGTAAAATTAAGTTAAACAGATTTAACACTCTTGGCAAAATTCCCTTAAATGAATCCTTGTCAGATCAAGGTTTTTAGAGATTTTTTTTTAAATGTGGTAAAATTTAAGCTTAAGAGGCTTAACACACTTCTTCAGTTTCATAGACTGTGTGTGCTTGTTGGCCATCTGGCCATGAAGGGGGCTTTTCCCAAAGGATCAGTTCTTTAAACGTAAGAGTTATGACTTCTGCTTTCTGTCCCTGACACACACACACACACACACACACACTCTCTCTCTCTCTCTCTCTCTCTCTCTCTCTCTCTCTCTCTCTCTCTCTCTCTCTCTGTGTGTGTGTGTGTGTGTGTGTGTGTGCCATGATAAAGACCTGTTATTACCAAGTACCTGTTACATCATGTTTTCAACATAATTGTTCTGTTGCCTATAGCATTCAAAAGTATATCTTCATTAAATAATGTGCTTTCAAAAGAAGGAGAAGATAAAACCTGTAAAATTTCATATCTAGAGAGAGGCAAATATTCTTATCCAGTTGTCAGCAGCCATCATTATGGTAGTGAGATATTTACAGAAATATTAGCTGCTTCTTTAGCATACTGGAGCCATAATTCAAGGCCAGCCACAAGCCATCCAGACTTCACCTAATATCATTCTAGTGTCTGTGATTCCTGTGCCTTCTTGTCTCCCTTTCTAGGGTTCCTAACATGCCTACTTAAATGTCCTCTCATGTCTGCTGAAGAAAGTTAGGAAGATACAGACAATCTCAAAAGAATGTTCAAGTCCCCTAATTGACATTTTTTGGCAAATAGATACCCACTATTCTTTAGATCCATATATGGCATTATTCTGTTTCTGTCATATACTGTGCACACAGTGTAATAATAATTTATTTGAACCAACTGCATATCATCACTAAAAATAAGACACACCAAACAGTTTCTGTGATATTGAGTTCTCTGTTGAATAATTTCTAATGACTCCATAGTGTTGATGTGGTTCGATTTAATAAATCACAGAGTTTAAAAAATAAATCTGCAGCCAGGCATCGTGCTAAGGTTATTTTAACACATAAAAACCTTCCACCAGGCTCTTTCACACATACACAAATCCTCAAAGGGATGATTTTGTGTATGAAACGGTTATAGCTGTCAATCAGTTATTCTCCATGTCATGGTTTCTATGTATCTTCCAGGTTGTTAGGGGGTGATTATGGATTCCTGTCAAATGAGATGTCTGCTATATATTCAACATGAGGCAGTTTGTATTTTTCTAAGTCTATTGCTCTCCTGTCTGAGGAGGTTAAGCAAATGTCACTGATCCAGAGGGAAGAGGACCTGCATGCAGTGCCTGGGGCCCACAGACCTGCACACATAGATTAGACTTCTGCATAAATACACTTGTCTTGATTGTCACATTCCACCCAGAGTTAGACCTGCATGCATAAAGATGGCTCCAAGCCTGGCTTTCAAAGCTCTTTGCTTCCCCTGTTGCTTTGTAACCTCCCAGCTCAGAGACATAGTTTGTGTTATATCTATCAAAGGTGATTAAGGGGCTGGAAAAGTTGATTTATAAGGACATAGTAAGAAAAGTAGGAATTTGCAGCCTAGCCCAGGGGAAAATATTATAGATGTTTGCTGTTCTCACATCATGCAGGAGACTTAGTTTTACTTTTCCTAGTAACTAGATTTTTAAGGACAGCCAAATTCAGAGGAAGTTTTCTGAGAATGACCTCACTTATGCTAATTAGATGATTGTGTCAGTCAGAAATTGCACTTAGCAACTACTAGCAAAGTAGAAATAGCAGCAGCTCATACAATAAGGCCTTCATTTTCTCTTCTCTGACAAGAAGCCCAGAAGTGTATTGTCTGGGGCTGCAGTGTGGCACCTGTGACATCACAAGTATGCTTGCACCATCTATCTTTAGGCTCTATTATTCTTAGCAGTGACTTCCTCTCGAAGGGTCTCTCGATGTCTAAGAAGAGCCTCTGTATCTGGGCTGCTATGGCTGCATGCCAGACGGGGGATAAACAAAAGTGGTCCTTGTCTGCCATGATCACTGCACAGCTGTCTCCTACACGACTCTGAGTTCGTATCACATGGCACTTAGAACCACAGCTGCAAGAGGGATGGGGAGATTTAGTGAGATTGTTGTTTAATCATTTTGACATTGGGCATATTTTCAACCACAACAATATGAAGGGCCTTTAACTAGGCAGGATTGGAATAAGGAGCACTAGGTAGGAGATCAGGGATTTCTGTCATAGGAATTCACCTCTATAGTAACTGTACTACTGGAAGGTTTCATTTGCTGTACTATCCCTTGGGACTTACCTCCCACTGATCACTCTTACCTACTTAAGTGCACTTATCAGCACATACCTTGAGTCATTTATAAATAACTAGTCTTCTCAATGACCCTATGAAAAATAATAACTAAAATTGACAGTTTCTGTTAAGCAATTTAAGCATTATATTATATGTTAAAATATCCCTGGCAGGAGATGAAGACAAGAAACACAGTTCACTGTGAGTTACTGGTGGTGAAACTGGAGGATAGCCGTATAGAGATTGTGTTTTCATGATTATAGATACCTTCCCAGTGAAAAGTTTTCAAAACTACCTTACCTGATCTTCACTTTACTTCAGAAAAGGTTGATGCCATTACTACCGGAAGTATCACGCAGGGAATTTCAGCATCACATCTTCAGCAAGCAACAAACTAAGACGTCTTCATACCTGGATTTCTCAACTTAGAAACCTGGACACTAATTTTTACCCAAGCATCACTTGAAAGCTAGTTAGACATGTGGCATCTGTTGGGTCAGTCACACCCCCCCCAGTGCCTTTTCTCAGACCACAGGTAGTATCTCTCAACACACTCAAATTTCATGTGCACAGTTTAGTGTGCTCTAGTGTCCCTTTCACCACAGCATGCCCAAATCAGCCACTCACCTCAAGGGCATCCCTTCTGCTGAAATGACATAGTCATGGGCGATGGCTTAGTGTCAGACACCTATACCAGCACATAATTCACCACAGGATTTCTGTCACAGTGCTGGATCTGGTACCAGATTTTAAGTTCTGTTTGTCTCTGGTACTAGATCTTAAGTGTCTGTCCATTAAGAATTTTTTAATTGTATTTCATGTTACTACCCACTGCTTACTCAAACCTTGAATTGTGTTTTTCCATTCAAATGGAGCCCCCACATCTGTTCACTAAGGTACTTTGAGTTTTAAAAGCCTTAGGACTTAGAAAAGGCTCAAGGCACCCCTTTGAGCCTCCTCTGGTGTTAGCTCTGCTTATCCACGTGTATGACTTAACTCCTAGCGATCTCTTTTCATATCAGCAGCCTTCCCTGCCTTCTCTCTTTCTCTCCCTCTCCCTCTCTTCTCCCCCTTTCTCCCTTAAAAAAAAAATTGAAATTTTCATCCCTGCTGTGTCTGAGCCAGGTGTCTCCAGAGTCCCTCCCTGACCTGTCCTTTAGTATACCGTGTGACTCCCTCACTCTCAGAGCGTTGCCAAGACAGTGGGCTCAGGGAACCCAGTGAGTGAAAGGAGCCATGCGCTGTGTCTGCGTCACTCTGCATGTTCCTACAGCATACATTAATGCTCATATTTTATTTGCTTCAGATTCTTTTTAAACTAAGTATGTAAAACCTGTCCCCATCCTCTACCAAGCAGTAAGTGAGGTGTGGTTTGTTTGTCTTTTAGGGCAGCCTTTGGCAAGGAGTCTGAAGTCCTGATTGGAAACCTTGGTGACAAACTCATTCCTCCACAAGATATTCTCCGTGATGTCAGTGACCTCAAAGCCTTGGCCAACATGCATGAAAGCCTGGAATGGCTGGCAGGGCGAACAAAGTCAGCTTTCTCCAACCTCTCTACATCCCAGAGTAAGTGCTTCGGAGGGTGGCAGCTGCCGGATGATTGCAGAGCTGGTCTGAGTGCTTTTCTTTGGAATATGAGTGTGTTGTCTGTCATCTGATGGAGCATGCCCCAGATTGTCAGAGCCATGTTTGAATTTTGTTCATACATCTCTCTTACTTTGAGATTCTGGGGAAGAACTCATCTCAGCTTCCCTCTGTGGAGTAGGAGCAGCCAGAAAAGGCTCATGTCACAGGGCGCCATACTAAATCCTAGAAACACTGCACCCTGAAATATGGAAACACTGGTGTCAAGAACAAAAAGCAATTCCTTTTGTTTTCATTCCAGCAACTTCTCTTAGAGCCTGAGTACATGGCTACATTCTTTCTCTAACTAGATAAAAACTAATAAAAACATATCCAAAAAGAGAATAGTAGAAGGGACTGAAATAGAAAACAGAAGTAATAAGGACCACAGTTATTCAGAATAAAGAGTGGGAGATGAGAGGTAACAGTTACAGATTTTTAAGATGTTGAGAATTAGGGTATGAAATGAAAATGAGAATCCTTTTTAGAGCAAGGACTAGTGCTTCAAAGAAAATAATTAGAAAACTTTAAAGCACATTAACTTTAATTACTATAAAACAAGTGCTTTTATGAAGACTTATTTTATATATGTGTTTTTCCTATATCTATATATAGTTACTGTATGTGCGCCTAGTCCTTGTGGAGGACAAAGAAATTGAAAGGTCCCATGGATCTGGAGTTATAGGTGGCTCTGAGCCGTCATGTAGGTGCTGGAAACAGAACCCAGGCTCTCTGCAAGAGCAGCAAGTGCTAGGATATCACTGTGGCCACTTGTACATGCTTCTTTAAAAGCACTGGTTCAAGAGTATGCATGATGTAAAATAGAGACCAAGGAAAACTAGTGTGGATAAAAAAGAAAACAAGTTTAGATGTGTGAGTAGGGAGATTGAATCAGAACAAGGAAAAGCAAGCTTGGTAAAGAGCAGTGAGATCATCTTGTCAGGGCCAGCAGTTGGATGGTCATCTGGAGAAGTGGCCCGTGTTTATCATGACTGTGAGCTGTGAGTAGTGATGTACTATCAGTGTCCTTTGAGAAGTTATTGTTTTTCAGTAATCACAGTTGCAGCCTAGAAATGGAAAAGGAGTGGATAAAATTCACTAAATTGTTCCTTGAAACAGGCCCAGAGTCTGTGAGATCCCATGAAGGCTCCTTGCTTGTGCCCTCTGGTGCTGAGCACGTCCCCATCCCCACAGCGAGTGCTGAGCAGAAGAAGGTGGGGAAGCAGAGTGTGGGTAGGAATCATATCCTGTGCTTTGACTTTTTCTTAAAAGTCACTTATACTTTGTGTAAAATATTTTTATCTAATTACAAAAATTCTCAGAAGTCTGCACAAATAAAAAATGTACTGGTTTGGGGTAGTTTGGGCATGGTATTACATTTGAACCGCATTCAAAAAGAGCTGTCTGTGAGAGGCTACTCCAACTTTACAACTCCATAATGACGGTTCTGTCGAAAGCAGCCACTGAAATCAACCCTGTTCTCTACCAGACCCACTCTATTCTTCCTCTCTAAAAAGTCAAGGCTAATTTTCTCTTTGATAACTGCAAACAGCTTTGAATAGGGACCAGGCGCCTCTGTCCCTGATTTCTCTTGGCTCCTGTGAATACAGGTATATTTCTCAGTGATGTTTAGACGGGCTCTGCTTGTTTGCTGCCATAGCTTTATCTGTAGCTATAGCTGTAGATGTAGAAAGAGAGAGATACACATGCATATATACATATATAATTATGTATAGAATAATCTAACATTTTATGATACATTTTTAATTTCCCATGGCACAGCATGCTGGACTTATAGTCTGTACATTCTCAGTGAGTTTCACAAGACAAAACAGTTTGTAACTGCTAAAGCTAGTCACTGCGTGACTCAGACAGACTAAGCTAACTTGGTATTAACTGTTTTCTAAAGGAGGAAAGATGCTTTCTGAGTTACACTTAACTTTGTAATTGCTCAATTTAGCTGTTGTGTTCATGTCACTGAGAGTACCCAGTGGAGATGATGTCTAATTCACATCTTTAATCATCTCTGTTATTCTGACAAAGATATCTTCTCTACACCCATTAGTGCTATGTCTCGCGTACTCAGTTCCATTTTATAATACAAGTTGCACCCTCTCAGTTCCTTTCAGGGTGATTATTCCACCCAGTGAGTGATTTAACTAACTGTCAGCGTTTTAAAAATCAGTTCAAAACCCAAGTGAACTGTAATCACTACTTCTGGTGCCTTTGCTAAAACAAAGCCCAAAGCAAACCTAGTGTATCTTGCTAGCAGTCAGCACAGCTCACCCTCACTTGCCAGCTCTGTGATTTCCCAGAGACATGCCCATTGATGTTTGTCATTTGATCAAAGAAGATTCTGCTAATGGCCTACTTTGATTGTTCCATGTCAGTGTGACTCTACTACAGTAATAAAGGACAGCTCTTTTATTTTGTCTTGAAAAGTGGACCAAAAGATTGCGGCATCTTGAGTACTTCCAGACCAAGAGACTAGATAGAGTGAAGATGATACCTAACAAGATGGTAGGGGAGGCTGCGAGGATGGAGGTGGGATTCAGGCTTATTTCTTATTCTACACCCTGGTAACTATTTGCTATGGTGAATGTCAGGTTGCATTAAACTTACATTATTACAGCTGTAATGGGCTAGAGACCACTGGCAGAAAGTCATTTTCATAGTAAGCATCTCTTTAGTCAAGGACAGCAGGATCCTCATCCACCTGAAACATGTCATAGCCTCCTGAGGAAAGTATCACCTATTGATGGCAAAGTATGGTTGGTCATGCATGGTTCAGAAGATCAGAGCGAGTGGCATCTCCAAGGGTAATGTTTTGCTATTGCCTGTCACACCATCTCCTTTACATGCAAAAGGACTTGCTTCCCTTTTCTAGATGCTGACTACAGAAAACAATGCTTTTACTTTTGTACATTCCATCTTCTGAGAGTATATTCTCTCCCTCAACCCTCACTACTCCTGCTCCCCTTAAGATTCTTTCAGTAGGAGAATAAAAAGATAAGTCACTAGTTCAGAGAGCTAGCTCAATGCTCTGACAGAGGACCTGAGTATGGCTCCCAGCACCAGAACATGCAGCTCACAGTAACTCCAGCCCCAGGGGATCCTACCTCCTCCTCTGGCTCGTGTGAGTGTGTGTGTGTGTGTGTGTGTGTGTGTGTGTGTGTGTGTGTGTGTGCGAGTGTGACTGTGGCACTAGCATGTGTATGAAGGTTAGAGGACAGACTGCAGGAGTCTCCTTCTACCAAGTTAGTTTTGGTGATTGACCACAGGTTTGTCAATAAGCAACCTATGCAAAGTCCTGTGAGTGTGGAGAATTCAAGGACCACATTGTACCTATTTATCAGCATTGATCACTGTCTCCCAGTATCTACTGATCAACCTCTATAGGTCTAGATGCATGGGAGGAGTGGTGTTTTCTTTCTGTGTCTGGCTCATTTCATACGGTGTAACAATCTCCAACGTCAGCCATGGTGTTACAAATGACCAGCTTTCATTCATTCCTTTCTTTTAAATGTCTAAATAGTCTCCCCCTCTCTCCATGGGGTGGGATGGGGAGAGAGAGAGAGACAGAGACAGAGAGACAGACAGACAGAGAGACAGACCAAGATGTTTTCTTGTCCATTCATCAGTTGATGGTTGATGAGTCTGTGAACGTGGGTGTGAAGATGTCTCTTTAACTTAGTAACTTCATTGTATCTGGGCGTGTGCCCAGGAGATGGATTGCCAAGTTACATCCTAGTTCTGGTTTTAATTTCAAAAAGATCTTTCATCCTGTTTTTCAAAAACAATTTTATTAATGTACAACCCTATCAACAGTTTACAAGGCTTCCTTCAGCTTTTCCATTTCTTTAACAGCATTTGCCATCTTTCATGCTTTTGATAACACCTTTCTGAGACTGAAGAGGTATCTCATTGTGGTTTGATTTGACTTATGGTATTGAACTACTATGCTTTCTTTTAAGAAATACCCATTTAGGTATATTACATACTTTGTTTTGAATTTACCTTTTTGCATTTCTTATGCATCCTGTCTTTTAACCCCTTATTACATGTGTTGTTTGTCACATTTCATTGGTTGTCTGCTCACTCTTGATTATTTGCTTTGCAGAAGTGGTTCAGCTTAAGTTTAATGCAATCCCACTTGTCTGTTTTTGCCTTGGTTTCCCGTGCTCTGGGGCCTTATCCAGAAGTCCTTGTCCATCCTAGTGTTCTGAAACATTTCTTCTATTTTCTTCTGATAGGTCCATATCATCCTCTCAATTAACTCTTTAGTCTGTTTAGAGTTTGCTTTGGGAACTGATGGGATATAAGTGTTTGGTGTCAATCTTCAGTGTGTGGCTATTCATTTTCCTCACACCTCTTGTTGAAAAGACTGTCGTTTCTATGTTGAAAATTAGCTTATTGTTTATGCATGAGTTTATTTCTCTACTCTCCAGATGGATATGTTGGTTTTAAAATGTAGAATACAAAGAACTGAAGAAGACTCCAGGACATGTCCTGCCCAGGCTGCTTTCCAACAGGGGACCTGCACTCTATCTTGGATTTTGTTCAAATCTCTAGGGCTAAGGTTCTAGAACTTCCTCAGTTATACTGCATTGTGCTACTTAAACTGTATGCTTAGTCCCTTATTCCTGTGTTAAGTTCTATTCAAAACTTCAGTACTCATTCTTATCTCCTTAAAATGTATGTAAAGAGCTAGAAATATAGTTCAATTAGTGGAGCATTTGCCTAGCATGCACAAAAACCAGGTTCAATCCCTAGCACACCATAAAACAGGGATTGTAACAATGGCCCGTAATCCTAAAATTCAAGAAGTAGAGCAGAAGAGTCAGAAAGATCAAGGTCATCTCCAGTTGATTAGTTTTGATAACCATTTTCTTCTCATGCCTCAACAAAATATCTGTGCAATTCCTTAGGTGCATAGAATTACTGCATATATCTCTTTTGTAGTTCATCTGAGTTATAATCAATATTAATATGTCACCCTTTGTTTTTTGTTACAAACATTCTCTGATTGAGAAATTCTGCCTTGTTATGTAATGTAATATATCTAGATACTACCCTGTGCCACATTAGCCACCACCTGTATGGCTATTTCAATTAAGTTATTATGTCATTTCCTCTTTCTACCACTTGATTGCATCACGAGGTCATTCTATTGAGCACAGCTGTGGCTCGCCATCCCACCCACTGATGAATGTTTCTAACAGTAGCATGCCATATACTCTGCCCTTGCAACATACTCAAAATGTCTAAATGGTTATCTGGAAACCTGCTAACACTCCCCAAAAGAGATGAATGGTTTAGGCCCTGCATTTTCTAAACTGCTGTTGGTGTTAAAATGCTAAAAGGGAAGGGGTGAGTGATCATATAACCTCAGGAAACATTATTGTAAAAGCCCCTTGAGTATGCCTCTCTATCCTAAATCTATGAAGGTTTTTCATGTATTGACTAAGCTGAAACAGCAGTAGAGTTTATCAGACACATTTCTCATGGGAATCCATCCTCTCTTTGCAAAATGCTCATGGGCCTTTCCCAAATTGAACCAGCTTCTTGACCTCACAGTTCAGTGCTATAATGCTATGATATGCTTGGTAGCATCTGTTTTCTCCCGTCATTGCCAGGCAAAGATGTCCCACTGTTGACTGTTGCAGGGACTTCGTTTCTTACTTTTGTACAACCCCGGGTGACTTATCTTGTAATCTAATTATTTCACTATTCAGTTTGTTGGCTTGTTTTGTTTTGCTTTTTATGTTGTTGTCAGACGTTATTGGATGGCCCACATTTCCTCTTGGTTTTCCTAAGACCTGCACTACTGACCCTTTTCTATTCTTCACATTTATTCCACAGTTGTCAAGGCAGTCATATACCATGTCAGCCCAGTAGATCCGTCATGACGTTCCGAAATCCACCTTTATTAAAGTTAAAAAAAATAAGGTTTCATATTTTTAGACATCAAGTTTCAAAGACAGTACAGAGAATCCACATATGCCCTCTTTGTTAACATCTTCCATTGAGATAGACTATCTTGACTAATGGGCCAATACTGATGTATTGCTATTATCTAAAGTCTATAGTTTCAGTTTTCTTTGGTTTGGTCTAGTATACATTTTCTGTCCTGGGCCTCACCAGGACATCACAGTACACATACCCATCATGTTTCCTTTGACTCATGAAAACTAATGGTTTCCTAGACTTCCCTTGTGATTTTTTAATTGCTTTCAATTATTGTTTGAGAATGTCATTTAGTATGTTTTGATCAAATCCCTCTTACTCCCCACCCTCGCCTCCGTTTCCTGATTTGTTTTTGATGTTATCTTTTATTCACATCAAAGGCTTTAAAATACATACTCTCCAGCTCTTGATGACCTTGCTGCATTGAGAGAGTAGTGCTGGTTGTGTACTTATGGAATGTCCTTCACTGTGGGTCTGTCTGATGTCTTCTTGATCAGTCTGGGCATATGGATTCTAGAAAGGAAAACTACCTGACATAATACCACTCTCTTCCCATGATCTGTTCATGTTACTACCATTAACTTATCATTAATATTATTTTCAATTTACTTTCTATGCCTCCAATTCATTTAATAATCTTTTCTAGCTAGTTCTTTCTGAGTTCCAGATCAACTCTCTACTTTCCCACCATCAAATGGCTTTATCTGTTTAATCTTTCTAGTGACCTTTAAAATATACATATAATGAATGGACCTATTATGAGCCAAATGTTTAGCCAAGTTCAATACTTTCATAACTGGCTATCCAGTTCAAATAATGATGTTATCAATATAGATTATAACTGGCCACTCAGAAAGGCTCCATGTGGCGGGAATTGGGCTTTGTGCTTAGGGGATTTTATTGGGGCCTCACCACCACTTAGCTGTCATGTGTATTAGCAGCATTTGATAGACTCATACAACTGTGTTATTTCAAACAAAACAATGTTGGGTCTCATCACTAAGATAGCCATTGTCATCTGATTTTAATGTGTAGTACTAAATTAAAATCTACTTCCAAGAAAACATTTTGGGTAGCACTTCTCACACTTGACAGCTTACAAGCTATAATCAGTAGGAAAGTTGGGCACCACTCCAGAGGTAATCAATGCAAGGGACAGGGTATGCCTGAGCATTGTGCTGTACCCCAAGTCCATAAGGCACTAACAACCTCAGCTCATATTAGAACTGCATTGACTTTTTAATAGCAAGCAAATAGTCAAGATTGAGAACCACTGACCTAGAGCCCCTAAACATTTCTTCCTCCATTTCTATAGCTCCATAAGAAATATAAGATAATATATAAGAAATATTTTGCAGGAGCTTTGCTGGTTCTATTCTTAGAAGCATGTTGTTGACATAATTCCACTTTCTAGTCAGGAATACCAGCCACTGAGATAAGATACTTGCTTGTGTAACAAGAGTCGGCACGGTGACTCACTTTAACTTAGGAGTTATTAGCCTGACTGTTGCCCAAAATGGTTGAAAATTAAAGAATTCTTTTTATACTTCTAAAGGTGCTAAATGAGAACAGGAAGGTTTTTCTTAACACAAAAGGCTTTAGTTGCCAAAACCATTACATGAATACAGACTCAGGTACCAGCCAGTTATAGAATTGAAAATGTGGATAGAATGGTGCAGGTACCCAACCACACCTGCATGTCCACATGGCTGTGTGGCATACCAGGACATGTCCATATGTTGCCTACTATATGTTTCAATGCTTTCTAACGTGGATTTGCACCTTTTCATGTAAAAACTCACTATCTTGGTCTTTGTATGCCTTGATGGTAAACAGAAATGAGATGCAAGCCTCCAGCTAGTCTGCTGCGGCACAAGTAAGAATAAAAGTGTCCCCTGGGATATAGTTCCATTTCAGCTTTGCTTTTGTTAAACCATTAAGCCAGCATTCTCCTTGTCCTAATTGCATCTGATTCTTTTTTAATTAGAACTCTGTGTGGTGATTCCTTTCCTGCTTCAGTATTTACAAGTTTCAAATATTTGTGCACTGTTATCAGACATCCCACCTCAGTCTGTCTGAGCCAGCCCCTGTGTGCTTAGCTTCTCTAATCGTCTTTCTGTACTTAGGTTTTCTAGTCCCATCATCACTGTCTGGTGTCAGTTACTGTTATTTGCTAAAATGAACTCATCATATATCTCTGTGTCTGTCATCCTTCCTTTATTGGTGATACAAAATCATTGTTTAATTTCATGGCCGAGATGTTTACTAAGAAAATTAAATTACCATTGGTGACATTTCCTTCATGATTTTCCCACCCACTGACCATCACTGAGTTTGTTTGGGGCTTCTCTAATCAACATTGAATATACTTCTGTATAAGCCTTTCTTTCATTAAAATAACATCCAAATTCACTGCCATGTTATACCCAACTTCACAACTAATCGTGTTTTGTTTAAACAAAAACACCAACTGATAGTTTTCCTCTTTTTTTTTTTCTCATTAATTGTATGATGTTGGTTTTTTAAACTCATTGACACTTATAACAAGAAAAGAACAGTATAGAAGCTGCTGTGGCCAGAGTGTTTGGTTCTGAGGACGCTGACTGCTGACATCAGGAAGGGAGATACTCCTTTCCCTGGGAGTCATAAGGAGTACCACCTGCTATATGGGCTGCTGTATGCTTCTCAGTGATATGTGCTGTGACTGTGGATTAATAGCAAGCTTCATGGTTCCCCATGTTCCTTTTTGTTTTGAACAGCCCTAAATGCTGATGTATAAGAGCTACTCCCCTTTGGGGGCCTTCCTACTAGGAGTGGCTCCCAAACTATGGTCACTTTTGCCTGTCCCAACACAGCTTCTTTTAAGGTAATGTCTAGAATGTGTCCTGCTCTTCTTTGTTCTGAACATCTAAACCAATTCCCTGTCATCAGTCTGCTGGTGTTTTGTAATGTTCTTTGTCTTGTGCCAAGTCCTGACTGGGGAGCAGAGCTTCCTCCCACTCTGTAAGGAGGCAGTTATCAATTGCAGAGCTTGAGGAGGCTAGTGCTGTGGGCGTTCCGATGTAATTACGAAGTTCTAAGTATCTGCCCATAAAGAATTATGTGGCTATTTCTTTGAAAGTGCCAACATTTGTATCCATAAGGGGAATATTTTATTAAAATATGGTAATATCATGGATGCTTAAGTGTGGTTGCTGGGAACTTCCAGCTGAATGATTGTGTCTGCAAAACAAAACTCTAAAATGGAAACAGGAAGAATAAATATAAATGAAAAGCTCTGGCAAAAGTGGGAGGCAGAAGTTGGAAAATAAAAAAGTTCTAAAACTGCATGCTAAAATTGCAGGGCCAGCCTAAGGAGAAGGTGTGAATTCCCAAATTCCCTGGAGCTGAGGTAGCACCCTCAGAGTCGTAAGGAGGGATGGCTGCTGTCAAGCACAGCTTAAACACTAAATCTAAAGGGATCAATGTGGCTGCCAAATGGTTCAAATGTTACAGTGAGGAACAGTAGCAGACAGGACCTGAAGGCACATATTGTACTGTTAAATGTTGGCTCCTGTCAATGACTTAGGTGCTTTTAAACTTGAGGTAAGTCCAAGAACCAATGTGAATTCATGACTTAATGAACTCCATTGAGAAAGCTATGCCTTTTAATTTTTTTCACCTTTGATACAAAGTTGAGCTGTGTTAGGAAATGTCATGAGTGAGGAGAGATGAATCGTGACAAGGTATTGAAGAAGTGGAGAGGAGGAGGGACTGGCTGCTTACAGCAAGAAACCTCCGTCATTGCGTAGGATCGAATGTAGGAAAACATCTTAACTTTAAACAGGATATACTTCAGAAAGTTCATCAATAGTAGACGCAGACCTTTCTTAGACTACGAGAGGGTGAATGTGTGAATGTGTATGCATGTGACAGCCCCAAAGGACAGCATAATGACATTGATGGCACTCCACAGTGAGAGCACACTTGATGATTTCAAGGACCTTTATAGATATTAATTCTTAACTGAGCATTCCTGCCTTAAACTATAGTTAACAGCCTTTACTAATGGCCAGCCTTTATTCTCTTAGTTTAACCAAGTACAATCATGGAGCACAGAAATTTAGCCATTTGCCCAAGATCAAACAAACAACAACAACAACAAAAACCTGTGACTAAATCTGTTTTCTGAATGTATCAGGATATCTAGCAGTCACCTGTGGTAAGGGTACCTCAAAACCCAGGCCAGGATGCCTCTGTTTCCCACATAAACAGAGACATTCTTAAGCTGAAAACAAACAGGGACATTCTTAATCTGCGCCCCATAGTTACAGCAACAAGGTGAAGACTGCTGAGTCCGTGGGCTGCCTGGATTGCATCATGTGCACTGAAAGGAAGTGTGGGAAGAAGCAATCTTGGCATCGCCTCACTGTGGCTGGCCCCGCTCTCCCCACTGTGGTCCCCAGAGGACCTGTTTTGAAAAACTCTTTGTCATGTGTTCAAGGAAATTTTTTTTATTCTTAAATCTATGAATATAATTTATATTACAAATTATTCAGAAAAGTATAAAAGACTTCTGTGTTCATGTAAGGAAACCGAATATGTCAGGTATAAGTCTCCAGGGCATTATGTTGCTTGTTAATAGTGGTAATTCTTGGCATTAACATCTTTAAACTCTGGTTGTTGAATTCTGAGTAGATTTGACTGAGTTTTTACCGAATAACTTAATTCAATTTTTATGAAAGGAAGAATAATGCGGACTTTTCTATAAGGCTGATGAAAAACCCAAGTGCTTCATAGAAACCCAGACTATCTGATCTGATCCTTGAGAAAAGCAAAAACCTGCAAATGTCAGAAAGATGCTACACGCCAGAAAGCCCCTTTGGACAAACTCATCTAAAGAAGGTGCTATTTGTAGGTGACTTTTCTAGCAAGTCTGTCAAAAGCTTCTTCTGCAGATAAAAATTCAATAACCTTTCACTGTGGATGTGCCACAATTATCACTCATTTAAAAACAGTCCCTCTAATAGAGCATTTTATCACACCGGACAGTCTCTACATTGTTCATTATTTAGTGTTTGCTAAGCTGATGGCTCTTCCACTGCACTCTCCTTATCTCTGCTTCTTCAGAATTGGATTTTATATTTTTAAACCAGCCAGATATGACAAGTCATTTTCTTTCCTCTTGTCTTAAAAAAAAAAACCCGCAAACTTGATTTCTTTTTTCCAACAATCACCACTTAGAGATTAAAGTTATTGGAAGGGTCTGTATTACCCAGCATTGGGACGAGGTGAAGGACTGTGGCATTTTAATTGCAGTCGGGGTTTCCCCTCTTCTCTTTATCATTTATTTTCCAGCATGTGCACAGTCTGTACCTCTTTGAACTCCACATCCCTCCCTCGATACTCTAATGCAGTGTGTGGTAGGTAAAGAGAGGGCATTGCAAAGTGTGATGTGCATACAAGGCAAGGGAGGTGTTATCAGAATTCCTGTATTACAGAGCCTCAGCGTGGTGGTGATGAGCAATGTAAGTAGATCTCTGTAAACAGAGTGTCTCCAAATAAGAAAGTTCCTGAAAGGAAGATGATAAAGTCATTAGCATGACACCAGGGAGATGATGCCAGTTCAAACACCATCTCCTCTATGTGTGGCTCTCATTACTGAGAACATTAACTGTCATCATTCTGAGAAGTTGTACCACCTATGGTTCTGGAAGGGTTGTTTTTCAAGTAGGCATATACTTCACCTGACTCTGAACCAGACCTACAACACATACTTTTAGGTGTCTGTCTTTAATACAGAATTTTGTCCTGGGCTCTTTCTAATAGAGTCCAAATTCCTTCTATTTTAGTGAGAACCCACTAGGACAGTGAATCAGAAAAAAGTGGCCACATCGTCTTCCAATGGTAGCTGTCTCCTGGCACTGCTAAGGACATGCATTACAAGATAGTCTCTCATATATTTTAGAGAAATAATAGAATTAAATTTGATGGCAGGTATATCTGTACAGTGAAATCATCTCAAAAATGAGAAAAAGAAAATCTACATTTTAATTTCAAGTTTTATACATTTTATGAAGAAAATGAAAATGACTTTGTAATCTCCCCTCATATACTTATAATAAGAACTTTGGGGACTCGCTTTATAAGAAAAACATTTGCTCAAACAGTTTTCAGAAGCAGGAGGATGCTTAGGGCTTCCTTCAAGTCTGTCTCTGAAAGGAAGTGCAACTACAACTCCACCATTGTATGTCATTTGGTTAAAGGCTCCTCAAGCCCAATTAACGCATTAGCTCAGTCCAACAGCCTTTTACATTTTCACAGAAATCTTGAAAGTGTGGTGGAGAAACACCCCCCACAAGAGTTCTGCATATGTCACTGTGCCAGCCTCTCTGGAAAGCAGAGCATAGGTCACCCACAGACAGATGGCTGCCACAAGTGTCACCATTGGCCAGAACCACCTCCTCTCATTTGCACAAAATTTTCTTCAGCACCATGGTCTGATTTTCTCCCCACTGACACAGCCCTACCCGTGGAACACTGAAGCCGACTCAGCACCTGATTCTCTACCTCCTTGCCTGACTGGTGTTTCAGTCCCAGCCTCACCCAAGAGATGAACTGGGCAAAGTACTTAACATTGCTTACACGTCATCTATATTTTAAAGCCCAGTAGGATTGCTTGGAGGATCAAGTCAGCTAATATATGCACAACACCTGTTCCAGTGAGTGCTAATGCCTGTGTTCTCCTGCCTCCTGCAAGCTCCTTTCCTTCTGAGATCACTTCTGACTTTCACTGCACTACAGTGTTTGCTTATACTGTCTTGATGAGAAGTGCCCCAGTCTGTGTCCTGTTTTTGTGTCTCTAATCCTCCCCGTTGTTGGCTGAGCCAGTCTGCTTGCTAACTTGACTTCATTGTCAAGGGATCTTTGATGTATTGCATTTGAAATTAGATTTTTGAGCTCTTAACCTTAACAGCTTTCCAAATTCCATGTGACCTGGGAACTCAGGCACAGGGGAGGTTGTATTTATTCATAACCATAATAATTGGGGCCTGATGTGAAACCCCAAGTTCTTGTGAGTAACTTCTCTGTAAACTTTCACTTCAGTCTGTCAGGCCATATGGACCTGAAGAAGCTATGGTGTTATTGTAACAAGAAAACAACAATCCATCTATTTCCTGAGCCTTTAACATCAAGGGGTTCTGCATGCACTGGAGTAGGCTTACATAATTACTGTCCTTAAAACATACCCACACTTCAACTGGTCCTGGCTCACAAGAGTGACAGGTGATGCAGCTCCATGCTGACCCCTGCTCTGCTCCCTGTGGGGTCATAAAACACTTGAAGTTGCAAGAGTTCAGATTCTGCTCCTCTTAGGAACATTGCATAGGAATGGCACTTGTCTTCGCTACTGTTTCAGCCATCAAAATGGGCAGTTCGAGGCCTTTAAGTACATTCATGAATTGTGCACGTTGTACAAACATCACCATCCTCTAGCTGCAGAACTTTTCTCTCTTTTGAAGATGGAAAGCCTAGGTATCAATTAAATTATTCCTTCTTTTTCCTGGCTCCAAGCAACCAGCATTCTTCTTTCTGTCTCTGGAAATGTCACCAGTTTGGGTTCTCTCTACAGGTGGAATTAGATAGAATTTTCTTTTTGTGCCTGACTTATTTTATTTTTCCATTCAAATTAATAGTTATATCTTGTCTCTACATGTAATAAAAATTAAACTAAAAACTAATGAATAATGCCTTGTTTTCTTTTTCAAGCCTAAGAAATTCAACATTTGCAATTAAACTTTAAGCTTCCTGTTCTAGTATCAGTCTGGCCTGTATACCTCCCTAAGAATATATAAAACAACATGTTGGACTGTAGGAAGAAAACATGAGATTACTTATTTATATATGCTTTTTAAAACTAAACAATTACATTACTGGTTTTAGCATTAGAAATGGCATAATGTCTTCATTCAGGCAATATATCAAGTCCTAATAGTAAAGTATCTTGAAAGGGGAAAAAAAACTAAGGATTCCACAAAGGTAGGCTGACATCCTTTGCTTGTTGTTGCTGGCTGTAGCTGTTTTTGTTTGTTGTTGTTGTTGTTGTTGTTTTCCTTTTCAGCATTTGGAAAACTGTCTAGTGAACTAGATTTCTCAATTTTCTATTAGATATTTAATTGGTTGGTTGGTGGTTGGCTGGCTGGCTTTGAAAGTATAATGCAATTATATCATTCCCCCTCCTCTTCTTTCCTCCAAACCTTCCTATATAACACCCCTCGCCACTCTCCTTCAAGTTCACGGCCTCTTTTCCCCTAATTGTTGTTGAATACATACATGCATTATTATATACATATATCTTTCTGTGTATAACCTATTGAGCCCATAGCATATGACTCATACATGTTTTCAGGGCTGGCCATTTGGCCCTGAGCAACCATTTGGTGTGCTCTTCCCTGTGGAAGACCACCTCTCTGCTTCTGGTGTTCCTCAAGTGCCTTTAGTTCTTTGTGCAGAGTTGAGGCCTTATGGGCTTTTCTGTATCCACTTTGGCAGGTTCATAAGTGTCATCTTTATTCATCTCAACGTTTGGGTGGCCATGTTTGTGAGACTTTATATAGCTTCTGAGGTTACTAGAAGACACTGTCTCACTGCAAACTCCCTAATCTGGCAATCTTTCTGTGCCCTCTTTAACAATATTTCCTGAGGAGTGTTTGTAGATGTTGGATCTAGTTTTTACTAAATTCACTTTCACAAACAAAACAAAAACAAACAAAAAAGACTTAAAGGGAAACTGTTGGTTAAAAGTCCAAGCAAGAAAAAACCATGAGAAAATGCCAATCCTTACACTTAGTAAGTATCTATCTGTGTATGTCTGACCTGAAATGACAGCTGAATCAAATATCTGAAATTTGGTCAAGAACTTAAATGAGTCAAAGAAGTTACTTGAAATATGGATTTTTATCTAAAATCCTCAATTTAAACCTTGCTTGCCCTAACATTTTTATGCCTTGAGCTATTGGCTAGTGAGATTTAAAGCTCTCGTGATTGGAAAGACACTTAAGAACTTCATTTGCCCCAATTTTAACTGATTTCTTTTTAGGTTATATTAAGGGTATATATTCATACTATTATAAATTTGCATAAATTGTAAATAACTAAATGTATACTTACTAGTAATTTGAATTCCAAAATCACTTCTGTTAGGATATATAGTGAAAGGCCCTCAGCTATGAAGAACTCTAGGAACAGCACGTCCATAGTTTGGCTGTCCTGGAGCTCACTATATAGACCAAGCTGGCCTTGCACTCAGAGATCCTTCTGCCTCATCCTCCTGGATGCTGGGATTAAAGCTGTTAAAGGTATGCTTCATCATGCCCAACACTGCCATTGCTTCTGAAGGTCTTATTGTTTGGGAATTTTATTACACTAGCTCTGTGAATTGTCTCAGAAAATATGACATAATTAGAACAGTACTTCTAGTGAGTGGAAGGGGCTAGAAGGCCTTGAGGTAGGAAAGATGGTTCCATAGAAAAGCAGAGGGTAGTGAGCATCCTTCCTGCATGGAAGCTCTCCTGTCCACTTTAATCATTGGAGAGTGAAGTGTAGCACCCAAAAACACACACGAAAAAAAAATGCCATTGGAGTGTATGGGAACTTGAATTTTCTGTTGTTTATCTGTAAGCAAATATTTACCAGAGTTCAGTCAGCTGCCTAGCCACTCTTTATCTCCAAAGCTCCTCAAAGAGCTAGGTTCAGCTAGGGGCTACCTCGCTTAGGAAAGCAGATCCCTCCTCTCCTGTGGTCTTTCATCTTTGGCTACTGTAAAGTAGGAAACACTCAGGAAAATTCCACAAAGGCAAAGGCAGAAGCTTAAATACCAAAGCCCATGTTATAGAATTTGTCCAACCTAACTTCAGCCACATACTGTCAATGTCAGACGTCAGCCACTGAAGAGTTAAGAGACAGGAAAAGACTATTTCCTAGTAGGAAAACTGCAAAGAATTGGATCTATGTGTGTTTTACTCCACTAATATATAATGAGGAAAGCTATGTTTCTTATTTATACTTAATCAGTCTGACCCACAGAGAATGTGTTTTCTACCCATTTCCTTATTTTTTTTTAAAAAAGAAACCTGCATCTTGAACTGATGATACAAGTACACTTTTTTTTTCCAGTATAAAGACTATTGAGAGTAAAATGGATGATTAAAATTATTCCTCTTTTTAGTATTTCTCTGTGATGTGCTCAATGGTCTTCATATACTTGACCATTAAGTGTTTTCAACATTACACTATTTCCCTAAAGCCAAAGTTTTTCATACATCCTTCACTAGATGTTAACTTGCAGAATGTCTTTTGAAAGGATTGTTCATAGGGGTTTTTTTTCCAGTTAGCTCTCTTTTAAATAATTTTATTTTAAAGGGAAGGATAATTTCATGTACCATTAAACATCTGAGTGACCCTGAACAGATTGAGAAAGATGAGCTGAATACTAACAGGCCAATAACACTATTTATATTGGACATGGTCAAATAAATATGTATTAACTTAAACATCTACAATAACTTTCAAGTCCTTAATTTTAAATAACTGTGGTCTTTAATTAATTCCTGGTAGAAAAACATAACTGAAACTAAATTACCATTTTTCTTATATGGGTCCCAAGAGTTTAAGATATTCTGGATTTTAGATTAGGAAGTCAAGATTCCTAAATGTTAATGAGGTGTTTTTTGTGTCCTCTACATGGATGATAGATTATCCCATGATTTCCTGTATATGCTAACCCTCTACTGAGGCTTCACATACATCATGGAACAGCAGAAGTCTTATCAGCTTGCTTCAGCAGAACTGTTCAAAACACCTAAAGGGTTGAGAAGCACATCCACTCCATGTAGTTGGAAAGCCTTGGAAACATGAATAGCGAAAGGTAGATACTTAGCTAGGGTTAACTAAGGATCAATTTTCATATTGCATTCCACTCAGTTTTCTGCTTTCTGAATAGAAGTAGACATGTGAGCTTTGCCAAAAAGGCCACTGTTGCCAGGTTTTTCTGGCTACTGTTCCTTTTTCTCACCAGCACTTCACATCCACTTAGGTTGCAAACCAATGGTATCAGACAGCAGTCAGGGCCAACCGTGGTATGGTGCATGTAACTTACTAGCATTGGTGTTAACCTCGATGTTAACAAAGTTAGTATGTGTGTCGCCGTCTGCAGCAAACAACTCATGACGTAAATGAAAGATTGAAGTAGTCAGCAAGTGTCTCTTTAGACTGACCTCAGTTAACAAATGCCGCCATGGGGAGCCTGCACTCTCTTGCTTCTGTTTGCAGAATTTTTCAAATGAACCTTTTCCTGGTTTTCCCAAAATCTACCATTACTTTGTTCTCCTCGCATACTAAGACTAACAGTAATGATTATAGCATAGGAAGGTTCTTTTCTAGTTATCCATTTATCTCTGTGAAAAGTTTATCCTAGGATTAAATAGTATAATTACCTTTAAATTTCCACCATACTTAAGTCATCTAACTTTGTCATTTGGTGCAATATATTTGACTATCTTTGTTAATTTTGGGGGGGATTTTATTTATTGATGATGTTCCCTCCTGCCTTACATTTTGATTTCTCTTTCCGCAACAGTTTTTTCTTCAGCACCAACTTTGGCACAAACAACTTTGAATGTGCACTCAGTGAACATTATATCTGTAATAGTCCAGAAGTTCTTTAGAAATGAAAAATCCAGGCTATTGGCATAGCTCATTGAAAGAAGAAATCTAGAGGAGGCTAACAGCAAGAGGAGATGTATACCTCAGATTCCCCCCATTTCACCTAGCTGTACCATTATTTGTATATAATAGCAGGAGGTACAGTGAGGTGATTCAGTTAGTAAAATGCTATGCAAACATGAGGGCCTGAGTTCAATTCTCAGTGCCCAGGTAAAAACCAGACATGGTGGTACAAGCCTGTAATCCTAGTGCTGTAAAAGCAGAAACAGAAGGCTCCTTAGGCTTGCTGGCTAGCCAGTGTTTCCACTCAGTGACCTCCAGGTTCAATGAGTGACACTGTCTCAAAGCATAACTTAGGCTTTTGCATGTCTACCCTCTAGAGGGGAAAGTGAGTTCATCTACCCTATTGCTGAAGATGATGACATCCTTAACTGACATCAGAACCCAGCTTCTTCAGCCTTCCAACATGGACCTAAATGCTAGTGGCTCTTCGGGAGCCCCCAGGCCTCCAGCACCACATTAGGACTGCTGAGGCATCCACCATTGTGATCTGAACAGCTGCCATGTTCTCTGCATCTTTAGCACTTAGATGGCCATAGTTGCACTAAGCAGTGCATATTGTGTAAGCCAATCTAAATAAATCCTCTTTCCTATAACATGCCCATATGTGCCTACACACACACACACACACACACACACAAGATTTAGTCTCTAAAACTGATAGAGCCGAAATCTTGTTGACTAAAAATGTAATAAGTCATAACTGAAATTAGGCAATACTTATACTGATAACTGTTTCCTTTTGTTCCCTGTGGCCTAGCATCAGAGTATATAACCTCAGGAAAGAGACTAAGAGAATCTAAACATTCCCCCCAGAGAGGGCAGAACAGCCAAAGACTAATGTTAATAATTCTTCAGTGAAAGAGGCCTGCCACAAGAACAGGGAAAGAGGCCTTGGAGGAGGGAAAGATGGAACAGAATGCATGTGACATGGGGAGGATGGAGACCAGCAGGAGTGGGCAGAGGGATGATGAATAAGAATGTGGAGGAGGCCCTACAAAAATAAAAAATGTGTATAAAAGTGTCATCTGAGCCCATTACTTTGTGTGCTCATTTTAAAATTATTTTTACATTTATTTATCTTTGTGTCTGTATGTGCACATGTATACATGTATCATGGCATATGTGTGGAGATCCTTCTACCATGTGGGTTCTGAAACTTGACCTAGGTCATTATGGTTCAGTGGCAAGTGCCTTTGCCCACTGAAATCTCAACCACTCCTGAAAAGGTCATTTTAACAATAAAAAGAGACCTGCCATTTCATCAACAAGGATAACTGTAAGCCATCCACTCTATCTCCTTACACAGAGAACTTACTCCCTCAAAGATGTGGGCAGACAACCAGGGATAGTAGATATTTATGAAGAGTATGTAATATGAAGAAAGGAGAATCAAGCAGAAATAGTAACCTAGAGGAGATGTGGATTATCCAGAAAGTGATGAGAGGAGCTTGGAAAAATTATGGTTACATAAAAGTAAAAACATCACATCTATGAAAACACCCAGAATATAAGAAACCTTAGAAAGAGCATTAATGAAAGTAAAATTAAGATCTTAGAAAGACTGGAAAAAATAAAGCTGAATAAAGCATCTAAAAAAATAGGACAGAAAAAGAGAAGATGAAGGGCCCTGAAGAGCAGCCTAGTCTTTGACAGTTGAGTGACGGGACCACAGAGAGGAGGAAGAGGGAAGGAAGGAAGGATTAAAGGTCACTCAAAAATGTATGGAGACTTCCAAAAACAGATAATACAAAATTCACATTAAAATATTCACCAACGTGGTCATCACAAGGTTGCAGAATCCTCAAAGAGAAAATACTACACTGTCAAAAGAGAAATATTTCTTTAAAAGACCCCAGAACAGAAAATTAATAATAAAATTGCCACAGGAACCCAAAGGATAGAAGAAAAATACCTTTAGGGAGTCTAAGAAAATTTATTTCCAATATAGGATTATGTATCCAATCATACCAATTCAGTATGTGAAAAGATAACAGATATTTTCAGACATGCAGAATCACAGAAAACTGGTACACCATGTAAACCCAAGATTGAGCTATAGGAAAGAGAGACTCGAGAATCCTCACAGAGAGAGCTTCTCAGAATGAAGACAGAGAGGCCAGGCTAACTCCCACTAGCCCAGGAAAAGCATAGCATGCCTCAGGAGTGTTCTGCCAGGATTCCATATGTGGATGTATTGAAAGGAGAATTGTTCTATCTGGGGAGAGCCTAAGGTTGGATTGACCCCTCAGTACACCAAACAGTAAGGAAGAATTCTGTCATCAAAGATGCTTGTGCCCATATACCCAAAACCTGGGGATCTGGTAGGAAAAGAGGTATTAGCTCACCTTAAAATAGGGAGATTATCCCAGATCATGAGCATGAACCCAGCATCCTCACAAGTGGAAAAAGATGAGCATAGAATGATGGGTTACACTGTGAGAGAGGTTGCACACTCTTGGCTTTGAAGATGAAGGAAGAGGCCATAGGGTGTGTGATGGGGCAAGGCAGTGATGGGCATTTGCTCTAGGGCCTCTGGCACCTGCTTAAGAAAAGAATAGCCATGCCGGATGTGGATAAGACATTAAGAACCTACACACTTGTCACAGCAGCAGGCACAAGCACACCAGTAAATAGTCTCACCTCCATTTTCTCAGAAAGAAAAAAAAAAGTTCAAAGATAAAACAACTTTCTTAAGAGATGAGATAGTAGGTGCTAGAGCCAGGCCTGGAACCTAGGGCAGCCTGCTCCCATCCTAGGATTTTGACTGCCATTGTGACTGGCATTTCCTGAACAGCAGCAAGTGCAAGACAGGCTGTGTCATCTTGTCTGGACTTTACAGGAGCCTGCACAGTGTGGGATGGGTGCCTTCATTTCTCAGTGGAGGGAATGGAGGCCAAGCGTGGTGCTGGCAGGATCTAAACAACAGGCAAGCCCAGGGCCCTGTACTCTTCCTCTCACCTCACTGAATCTCCTAAAGACACCCTGCTAGGTGATGCTATAGCCAGGAGTAGAACCAGAGGCTCCCTGCGTATCTCGGGCTATGTGTTCTTCAAACTGTGGAAATGTCACAGCAAGGAACCAATAAATGCCCACTCTAAATGCAGAGCCATATATTTACCCTCTCCTTAGTAGTGCAGCTCTGTTTCCTGAGAAACAGAACCTAAAGTTACAGGAACGTAAAGCCTTCCTTGTCAAAACGAACTTTGCAGCCCATGAGAGTTAGTTGGGCTCAGTAGCAAACTTCACCTTAGATTGGGTTAAATTCATTCAGAGAGAACTGCAGTCTCTATCTGGCACTAGTCATAGCAGACAGGTGCTGCTGTGACCCTCTGTCCCCTTAGCCCTCCAGTGGTGTCTAGAGAGTCAACATGAACATTTAAAAGACCATACTCTTATTTTCAGACACCTTTGATCTCATACAAACAGTGTGTAACCAACAAGTCAGACAGACATTTACATCTGAGCAAAAGTGAGCTTACACCACATCTATATAATGCTCTTGAGGCTTCGGGAAACATGAACCAAACCATTCATGCTTCATAGAAACAGATTATATCATTTGAAATCCTCAATAAAAATGCACTCTCATATTCTACAGATGGGTGTCATTTAATTATAATATGTATTTAAAATTCAAAGGGCTACATTAATTCTGTACTGTGGCTGAGATTTTAATTGCACTCAAGTTAGGAAATTCTGAGTTAATGTTCCCCTGGCATCTCCCATTCAGCCTCTCAGAACAGATGCATTGTGATATGAAGAGGATTTCAATATGTTTTCACATGCTGTATGTACAGGGATGCCTCTGCAGCACAGGGGTGGCAGGCACTGCAATGGCAGGGAGCTGATCCCACAGAGTGTGCACAGCAGCCCATGGCTGCCTCTCGAGGCTCTTCCAGTTGACAAGATGGCCCTGGCCAACTCTTACTGCATCTGTGGCTCCTCTTACTCCCCAAGGGCAGGTTTTACAGGGAAGTTGTTGCTGGAGCTCTTCCTTTTGTCAGGGGTTAGGGAAGAGCAACTACACTTAAAGTGTTCAAAACCTGAAAGTATTTAGGAATTTAAGAAAAAAGAGTGCTATTAGTATATTCCAGAGCACATTCTGAATGTCTAAGTAAGGCTAATCAACCTACAACAAAGCCATCAGCTTCACTTAAGAACTGTTGTGATCTATTGAAGTAAACATATGTGTGTGTGTCACAAGGGAACAGCAGAATTTTGAACCCCTGGGAACTGAACTTCTCTATAAACTGGAGATAGTCCAAGGGCAAAAGAAATCTCATCATGAGGGATGTATGTGACATGCAAGGCCAGCAGTGAAGGCAAAGTGACAGCACAGTAGATGTGAGGACCAGCACCTGTGGGATGAGTGCAGTGTGTAAACAAGGATCTGCTACTTAAATGCAGGACATTACAG
Organism: Grammomys surdaster; assembly: GCF_004785775.1. NCBI lineage: Eukaryota > Metazoa > Chordata > Mammalia > Rodentia > Muridae > Grammomys > Grammomys surdaster. The sequence goes on from NW_021604631.1 coordinate 1,235,632, forward strand.
TGTCAGGGAAAAAAGACAGACCCAAGAGCCCCCGTGGAGGGAGAGGTGAAGATAAAATCATCACTAAACATGAAATGCACTGCCCCCTCCTTTATTCTTGGCTTTGTAATTCTGCCTGCTCTGTGCCGAGAACTGTGCACAGCATGGGCAAATCATGGAGATGCTACAGTGTGAGGACTCATGGGAGCACAGAGACAGAGTCCTGTCCACTTCAGGGTTCACAGCCTAGCCGAGCTCTTACCTACATATGTGTGAGTTAAATCAATGCAGAGATTTTTGGGTTTTTTGCTTTATTTTTAGGAAATACTGACTATTCTAGAGAGAAGAATAAAAGGGGTAGTTCACATTGAAGGAATGAATATTAAGAATGTTAAGTATAGAAACAGGAACTTATATATTTTATGAGAATGTTTTTATTATGTATGTATGCCCCTGTGAAATCTTTTTAATTAAAATCTGCAAGGCTAATAAGAGGTAATATATGAGAAAGAACTTGAAGTTCTTAAGAAAATAGGCAGTACATAAATCTTTGGGGAAGAAAATGAATCCCAAGCCCTCTTAGAAAAGTCAGCAAAGGAACCAGTCGTAGAACTAAGACTGACTGCCTCCCTGTCTTTATGGCAGACTTTCAACTATCTATTTTTTTTTTCTAAAAAGCTAGATAAAGTTGAAGAACTTACCACCTTTTTCTTCCTGGTTTTTAAGTTTAGCTTCTTCTATCTGTGCTTCTATGGTTTTAGATCATTAGTGGTTTAGTGAACTGTTGCCATCAGAAGAGTCTGGTTTTCTAACCATGTTCCCTGTAGACTTTGAAATGATTGACAGATGACTTCTCCATCATAAGGCGTGACTTACAGATAAAGGGCCAAAGCGAAGCTGGCTAAAGTTTGAGAAGAGCATTGAAACATAACTGCACAGTTCTTTCTAAGATATAGGAAGAGTGCTAGACCCCAGACACTGAAACACTACCATGTACATAGACATGGTCTTATCCATCTAATTCTGCAGAGTAGAGAAGGCATGAAGGATCTCAGCAGATAGAGAACCACCCCCCAACCCCATGCCAGGTAATATGTTAAGTCAGCCAGGAAGAGACTGCCTTTCCTTTATTGTTATGGGGAACTAACAAATAAATAGCCGGTCAGAGGTGTTCAATTGGCTTGGTATTGATGTTTTGCTTTTGTAAGACAGGATCTGGCTATGTAGTCTTGGCTGGCCTGGAACCCTCTTGTAGATGGAGCTGGTTTTCAACTTTAGGATTCTCCTCCCTCTCCTTTGAGTGTGAGGATAACAAGCATTTACTGCCACACCGAGCTGACTTGTTGGGGGTTTTTGAGAGGTTAAGGGTAGATTTTCTTTTTTATTTTTTTGGAGGGGGGATGTTTTCTTTGGTTTGGTGGTGGTGGTTGTTGTTGTTCAATGTTTCTCTGTGTAACCTTGACTGTCCTGAACTCACTCTGGGCCTGGAGCTCAGAGATCCACCTGCTCCTGCCTCTGAAGTTCTGGAATTAGAGGTGTGTGTCACCACCATCTGGCAAGGGTGGATTTTTCTATTTCCAGTTTATCTAGGCCCTTTGGATGGGTGGATGGAGGGTGGGTAGATGGATGGATGGATGGATGGATGGATTCCTATGAAGGATTATTTTGCTTCATTTTTTCTTTTTCTTCTCATAAAATAGAATAGACAGATAATTTATAAGAAAAGAGTAGATTTTCCTAAAGAAAGATGTTTGCAGAGACTAACAGAAAATGACCCTCTTTTACAGGAATGATTACCTCCTTAAAAGTGCTAATTTCCAAGTGAAATTTATGCCTCCTAGCAAGAGTCAGTGAAGAGTACCCCAGGCAGCTGGAAGAAGACAATTCATTACCAGTTAGTGTACACACTCCATGAAGGACATTAATTCACAAAATGAAAAACTAATCGAGTGTTTAGCTGGCCCTTTATCACTTGTGGCGGTCTGTACCAGCTCTATGCATGGTGTTTACTGAGCTGATAGGACCGTGGTAGGCATGCTTATCACCTCTCATCTCAAATGAGTTTGCATCACTTTTTGAGCTTCACTGAGCATTCCTGTTTCCTTCCTCAAAACCAACAACCCAGAGGTATCAAGGAAGCCATGAAGTGACAGGCCCATTTCTTTTTTTTTTTTTTTGAGATGTACACAAGTTTATTATTATTATTACTATCATTATTTTTGACTTTTGGAAGCAGGATTTCTGTTCTAGCCTTGGCCATCCAGGAACTCTGTAGACCAGGATGGTCTGAAACACACAGATGTACCAGCCTGGGCCTCTGAGTGCTGGGATTAAAGGTGTGTGCCACCATACTGATTTTTTTTTCTTTAAAAATTACATCTCATGTGAACATTAATACATACATTCCATGGAATACATGTGGAAGTCAGATGACAATCTGCTGGGTGCTGGATTGAGTTTTCTATCACTATGTCGATCTGTGAGATCAAACTCAGGCTGCTAAGACTTGTTGGCAGGGGTTCTCAACTTCAAGGCCTGCATGAGTAGCTTAGTGAGCCTTTTCTTGAAAATACAGACACACAGACACACAGACACAGACACACACACACACACATCCACGAAAAAAAAAAAAAAAAAAAAAAAACAAGGGATATAGCTAAAGAATAGAAAACATGGCAAGTATTTACCAGGTCTATTTCCCTGCTATATTTTACATATAGTTTTTTTTTTTTGATTGTCTGTTTTGTCTTATATTCAAGGAAGACCCTGAACTATGTAGTTTAAGATGACTGAACTCTACTTTTTGAGTCAAGGTTTCTCTGTGTAGCCCTGGCTGTGACAGATCTTGCTTTGTAGACCAGGCAGATCTGCCTGTCTCTGCCTCCCTGGTGCTGAGATTGAAGGTGTGTGCCACCTTGTCCAGTTTGGATGAATAAACTTGATTTGCCTGCTTCTACCTCCCAAGTGTCGGGATTACAGGTGTGTGTAACCTCCTAGCTTGACTTCTTTTTTTTGAGTTTTTTTGACACAGGGTTTCTCTTTATAGCCCGGGCTGTCCTGGAACTCACTCTGTAGACAAGGCTGGCCTCGAACTCAGAGATCCACCCACCTCTGCCTCCCAAGCGCTGCAATTAAAGGTGTGCACCACCAATGCCAGGCTCTAGCTAGACTTTTAATTACTAGAATTCTTTGTGCTTTTTGAGACAAGCCCCACTGTGTAGTTATGGCTGTCCTTGAATGAGAGATATGCATGGGTCCCTAACTTTTAGTGTTGGGACTGAAGGTGTGTGCCACTGTCCTCAGCCCCAGTTCAGGGGATAACACAATCTGTTTCTAAAATTATAGTATAAATATTTCTAATACGTAATTTCTCTCTCTTACACACACACACACACACACACACACACACACACTCGCACAGATCAAAAAGTATATTTACTTAGAACTGTAGATTCGCCAAGCAGTGGTGTCATTACACCTTTATCCTGGCATGTGGGAGGCAGAGGCAGGCGGATTTCTGAGTTAGAGGCCAGGACAGGCCCATTTCTAATTTTTTCTTCTTTCTCCTTGACTTCTTGGTGCATCCTAGCCAAACCTCCCTAGCCCAGCACATTTGCACCTTATGGTAGTCATACACAAGCTAATTCCTAGAGCTGCCGAGCTAATTTAAAACTAGCTCTTTTCATTCCATATTACAGGTGATAAACCTGAAAGCAGGAAAGGTGACTGTGATCTGGCAGCCATAGTGCTAGAAATGAAAGCTTGCCTGGCCTGACGTTCCTCCTTCCCCTGCTCTGTACACTTCTCACTATAGACATGTGGTCTATCAACTGTGCTTATGATTTCTATTTTTGAGGTGACATTGTTGTTTCCCAGAGATAAGTACATTTGGAAATATGATGTGGTAGCCTGTATTTTTGAGAGGTGCTGCCTACACTTTTGTATTTAAATAAGCACCTCTTAGATAAACACTAAAAATGCAAAAACTCGAAGATGTTCCCTGTATAGTTGGGGTTTTTTGTAACTCTATGTTGTAAGTTATGTGAGTCACAGATAATGAGGGAAGTGCTAAAACCGGTGTTACTTGGAGGGAAGAATTTGGCTTTCCTCCTTTTACCGTCACCTGATTCCTCTGTTGTGCTCTTCTGGCTGTGCCAGCTGTTTACATGTCTAGCTTTCCAGTAGGCATCACAGCTGAGCACAGAAACGGACATGTACTCAGTCAGCTTGATAATCACAAAGGTCTCATCCGTAGAGCAGGACGCATAAGTTCTGTGAGAATTCCCTAGAACTTAACCAGTAGAAGTAGTGAAGCACGACCTTCTGGAGCCATCAGGGAAGACAATTCTTTTAGTAGATATTTATGTGCTGGTGCATTACAACAGCAATGCCACCCATGTGTGTGTAGGATGTAGACACAGGAGCAAACAAGGCCCAGTCTTTGCTCCTATGGCTAGCTAGTAAGTCATGGAAAGACAACACGAATGTAGTTATAATGTTTGCCAAATATGGAGGGAACACACCACGTTGATGGAGATATACGAAGTATGGATCTTTCTGAAAAACATGGCCTCTGATTTACATCTTGACATAGAAATAGAAATTAGCCATGTTAAGAGGTAATAGAAAATTATAACAGAGAAATCAAGTAAAATTAAGAGAGCGCTATGAAGAAAACACGTGTTCAGAGTATTCATGTATTCGTATAGGGGACTTAGAAATAGTGACGCTAAAGAGGTGAGCAAAGGTCAGCGTCAGGCTCCTGAAAGACACAAGGTGTAAGGGAAATGTAATCCAACGGTGATTCGGAAAGGTTTCACTAGTAAGACTGCGACAGAATGAACTGCAGAGGGATCATTTAAACAAAGAGCTAGAACTGATGCATTCATGGAGAAAATAGTGAAGACTGTCTCTGCTTTGTGCTACCAAACCAAAACAATTAGCCGTCCATTTCCTTTCATATCAACCTATCCCAGATCAAAAGCATTCAAGAAAAAACACACAGGGACAGGAGATGAGTGGGATTGTGGTGCATGGTGTGACATTCACAAAGAATCGATAAAAATTCAACAACACAACTGCACTGAACATGTATCGACATTTTCATTGCCATTATTTCCTTAAAAATAAGGCATAGTAATTATTTGCAGAGGACTTACATTGTATTAATAATTACAGATAATCTAGAAATGATATGAACTGTACGGAAGGATGAGCCCAGCACTAACAGAACACCATTTTATATCATAGACTTGAACACCCACAGATGTTGGTGTTGGTGGAAGAGGTCTATAGAATGAATCTCTAGTGCTAGTGCAGAATAATTCTAATTCATGTTGAGAGGTGAGTGAGTCTACATCAAATCTGAAGCATAAAGTACTGAGTAATGTCAGGACAAGAGGTTAATAGTTCAGTGATGGGTTGCTTGCCTAGCCTGCTTGAGGCCTTGGGTCATTCCCAAGCATGCAAAGAAGAAAAGAAGGGAGAGGAGGGACGTTGCAGGAGGTATTATATAAGATGACCGCCAGGATGCCGGCTCTAAGTTACTGCACTAATGGCGGCAGTGGTCGCCTGGCGCCAGCAGGGTATTCTCTCTCATCTGGGAAGACTTTCTGGCAGGCCGGAGCTCCAGAGCTCCCCTCAGGGCCACACTAGCCCCATGCCATGATCATCCACCTCGAGATCAGCCACCACAATACCCATCTCCTGGTAAAATCAAAACTCTTAAATCTTATAGCTAATCAATCAGATTTATATATTAACAAATACTCAAATCCCAAGATGCCCACACAATAATTTCATAGCCAATTGAATAATAGTAACATGCCAACAAAGAGTAAACAATTTATCCCAATTATCCTAACCTTTACGTATCATCTCAGCATATGGCTAATTAAAGCCACGTTGGTTTTGCATCGGCTTCCATATTCGCTCTCTCTGCATTTCTCTCTCTCTCTCTCTCTCTCTCTCTCTCTCTCTCTCTCTCCCTCTCCCTCTCCCTCTCCCTCTCCCTCTCCCTCTCCCTCTCCCTCTCTCTCTGCCACCATTAGCTCCGCCTCTCTTTTCCCTGTCCTCCCACTGCAAATAGATTGGACAGGGAAATTTCTGCCCCAGAGGGAAGAGAGGGAAGAGAATATGCTAGGTGATTTTTAGACTTTCAGGGCACCCTGAGTTGTTACTGCAGTTACAGTAAGGTGTAGAACTGTCTAGCATCTCAGATTTTAAATGTTCAAATTATAAATGATCAAATGACAATAGCAAGTACATTATGATAGAAAGTGTTCTAACATATCCATCTGTGCACATGGACATACCCTGTGCATGTTATCTCCATAAGAACTCAGTACAGGGAGTGGATGGATAGGTAGGGGTACACTCTCATAGAGGAATGGGGAAGGGGGATGAGATAGAGGGTTTTCAGAGGGGAGACCTGGAAAGGGGATAACATTTGAAATGTAAATAAAGAAAATATCCAATACAAGGAAAAGAAAAGTTTTTTTTTTTTAAAAAGGAACTTATTACATAGATTCTGCAATTGTCATTGTTTTTAAATACAGAGGAAGTGTGGCACTGAGAAGTGAGATCATTTAGCTGAGGCACAGAGCCATTGAAATATTGAGAGCTACTAGCAGAATTTTGTCTCCTTTCTTATTCCTCACAATCCATATAACACACTAGGTATCACCTAAAAAAAATTTCCATTGGGAACAAATAGAAGATTCTGATTAAAACCTGAAAGAAAAAGATGTGTTTCCCTAGATGAGTGCAGTGTGAGCCATAGGTGCAGTTCCAGGGAAGCAAAAGCTCAGAGGACCCAACAACCATCGTCTGCTGAGCTGCAGTATATGGCTACCCTCAGACAGAGAGCAGGAGATGGAGAGGCCACCAGCCAGCATGTGGTACTAATAGACAGAAAACCACTTTTTTTTTGTTCTGTCTTCTATAGAAAAGGGAGTATTCATGAAAGACCTGGACAGGTCATGGCAAGAAACATTTCTGAGGGATGTATTCGATGTCACCTAGCTTCTTTAAAAGTGACCTCAAATGGATTTAAGAGTGTTAAGAAAATTTGGTGAAGTCAAAAATTGTAAATTTTGTAAAAGATATCACAGTACTAGGTTATAGCAGATATTCTTGTTCTCAGCACAATGCAAAAAGATTCTGAAAACTATGAACTCCCTTGAGTACAATTAAACCGTGGTCCCTGCACCCAGTATGATTGCTATATGCAGAAGAGCTGGTGGTGGTAACCAGAGCCAGCATGGTTCAGACAGAGCAGTGTCACAGCTGCCCACACTTGAAGAGCCAGATGGAACTTACCAGGACTTACAAGGAAGGAATAGGAGCTGAATCCAGGCCTCTATCTTTCAACTCAGCTCATATGTCCTTTACAGATATCTACTCATTCTTTCTCTGAAAATTAAGTTCTACTTAGTCACTCAGCAGAGGAAGCTCTAGAATTTGAATTCAGGTTGAGAATCACTAATCTAACACTCCTAAAATTTCAAAATGAAGGATAGTCTGATAGGAACCAGTTCCAGACTTTGGAGCATTTCAAATTTTTCAGAAGACCATCCAGTCAGTGAAATCTAAGCAAATGTCCAAGAATCCTTTAAAAATCTAAAATAAGAAGACATTTTTGGTCCCAAGTGTCTTGGAAGGGAAACTCACCTACAATTCATTGTTTAAAGGTGAGTTTTCTGATGACTGAGCACAACTAAGCCTGTCTGCCTCTGTAAGTGATTCATTCTTAATGCCAAGTATTTAACCCAGTTGCTGTGTAAGGTTGGTTTATAAGCCATGGACCAGAAGTTACAGCATCCCTTGTGTCCTCAAGGACAAGCTATTTGACCAGAAGATGGATTCAGTGTTGTATGGAAACCTTTACAGATGCATTAAAGCACCTCCATGGGGGGTAATCCTGAAGTATATTTAGTTGAATCTGCATCTTTGGGGATTGGCATAATACACATACATATTGTAGGGTACCATGTGACACTTTAATATACATATATGAACACATACATCTAGTCAGGGTAGCATGTTTCACCTCCTTTATTTCTATTTGGCACTTCTCTCTGACCTCTTCCAGATCTTCATAAAATATAAAATAGACCATTGTGAACCATTGTCACTTTCCTGTGATGTGAGCACTTGATGCCATTGTCCAGCCTCCCTCTACCCCTTCAGCCCCCTTCCCATCCGCTAATGACTACTATTTAACATTCACATTGACCTTTTTAGATTCCAAGTATGAGAGAAAACACATGGCCTTTCTGTGTCTGGCTTATTTCACTTAACATAACATCCTTCAGTTCCATTCGTTTTTCCTCAGACGAGAGGGCATCTTGCCATGTGACTGAATAAACCCTGACTGAATAAACCCTGAGTGGGTGGAGAGTGAGAGAGACAGAGAAATGTCTTTATCACTTCAGCTAGTATGTTGCTTCCTCAAAAATCTAAAAAATATGCAACTCTCATTTATTTGATACAGCACCTCATTTCTGGGCATATATCCAAAGCAAGGGAATCAGCACATTTAAGCTGCGCCTGTCATGTCCATGTTGATGTCAGTGTTCATAGCCCCCTGTGGTATCCACCTAGCTGTCTGTCAAAGCTACATCTGCAACCAGTGTATATTTAGAAATAGTAGAGAAACTTTGGGCTTAGTCGTCTATAAAACTAGAAAGCAGAAGTATCTCTGTAAAATACTTTTCTGTAGGGAAGGCTGAATCTCTTCCAAAGAAATGCTACAAAGTATTATTGATAATGAGAACAACTCATAATTTGTGTTAAATAGATACCAAAAGGTAAGGATCATGTAGGTGAAAAAATGTCCAAAAGGGAGATCATGTCATTAAAACAATGAAGGAAAAGAAGAAAGCAGATCCCTTATCTCCAGTCAGTGTCATTTATGTTCTGCCTCTCCCCATCAGCCTGTGACACTTGTGCCTAATTTAAATGTCCATCCTTCATCCTTGCTTTGACTGACAATACAGAAAGCACAGTCGAAACCTGCTTGCTTGTGACCGGAGTCTTCCTTTTCAAGGTCCATGGCTTAGAAATACTTTTTTGTTTTCATATATCCCAAGCTGGCCTTAAACTTACCATATAGCCAAAAATTACTGTAACCTTTGATCCTCCCACCGCACTGTCCCATGTGCTGGAATTACAGGTGTGTGCCACCATGCCTGACTTACGTGGTACTGCACATCAAACCCATGACTTTGTGTGTGCTCAGCAAGTACTTTACTATCATTGCCAAGGCACAAGTGCTTAGTGACCCTTCATCACACTCTTTCCTGTTCCAAATTTTGCCATTGTTCACAAATATCTCACAAGTAGAAGGTTATCTTCATTCATCAAGGCACAGTGAAGAACACAGCAGTTTAGCTATTTCAAGCCGGAAAAAAATTAGATGTTTTAAAAATTGCTGAGAGAGCTTTAGAAAACAGTTGGAAGGAAGCAAACAGCCAGGAAAGTAGATGTCATCGTTCAGGAAATCAGGAAATGCAACCCAGGGTTCCACCTACCTAGATCGAGGAAGCAGCTGCTACAGTGGGAGCTGCTGCAGGCTTCTTCTCTGCCAGCTGCCAAAGCGTCTCTTGTTAGCCCTGCAAGGGGAGAATGATGCTTTCCTTTACTTTATGCCTTACACATCTTTGGGGAACAGTTTCAGTGGCAGACCCAAATCCCAAAACCTACTGGCAAGAGGTTGGAAAATGACCCTATGCTACCACAAAAGCAGCTGGAGAAGATGTCATGTTGTCAGCAAATATGCAAGAGGATTTCCCCACTTCACTTTCAGTCTAGAGTAATATGGAGGGAGGCATGTTTCCAACAAAACAAATAAAATAGTAGCTGGACTTGGAGCTGGAAAGCTCAGTTCTTAAAGTACCTGTCACATAGCATGGGGACCTGATTTTAGGTCCCCATCACCCACATAAAAACAAACAAAGAAAGCTGGTCATGTGTCATGTGTGTGATTGGGAGAGAGGTGCATCAGAGACAAGTGGATCTCTGGAGCTCTCTGGCCAACCCAGCTAGCCAAAAGGTGAATGTTGGGTTCAGTGAGAGACTCTCAAAAGTTTAGGGGGAAAGTGATCAAGAGACACTTGACATCGACTTTTGGCCTCCAGGTGCATGCACATGCATGTGTGTGTGCACACATATACACACACACACTGAGAGAGAGAGAGAGAGAGAGAGAGAGAGAGAGAGAGAGAGAGAGAGAGAGAGAGAGAGAGAGA
>NW_021604631.1:1245870-1296911 GCF_004785775.1 Grammomys surdaster
AGAGAGAGAGAGAGAGAGAGAGAGAGAGAGAGAGAGAGAGAGAGAGATCAAAGCTCCTGTAACCAACTATATAAAGCCTCTCTGCAGTAACTCCATTTAGCTCCTTTTAAACCTTAAAAGAATACATGACTTACCACTACCTTTATGTGCATATTAGATAACTTAAAACCCAATTTCTCTCTCTCTGGTTGAAAAATAGCACAATTTCTGCCATTTCAAAGTTAAAATTGGCCAGGTGTCAATAACGGCTATTCAAATTCATGTGTGGTACCCCCTTACCTGTATCACACAGAGTCCCGTCCATGCTTTTCCCCATCTCCTCATTGTTATTTTGGCAGAAGAGGAGTAACTACAGTCATGCAATAAATGCTGGTTCAGAATATAAATATGCACATGACCTGCTGGCTCCTGCTTGAGTAAGGCACACATTCTATCTTTTATGAAGACAACTACTTTCCTCGGGATTGTTATTCTTCAAGATAAGATGAGAAGCGAGTACTCTGTCTCCTCCTAGGATGCCATCAAGTGTCGTTCCTTACCTGCCCTCAATCCATGAGCCCTATTCTTACTGCACGTTCCTTCTCTACTGCTGACCTGGCAGCTCCAGGGATGCTGCCCTCCCTTTCTTACAGACAGAAAGATGATCCAGCTCTGCCACTCGGCCACTGTTAGTTCCCTTCTCCCTCCACATCTTTGTTGATTTGAACATACTGTTCTTACAGTTTTGTAATTAACTTCAAAAGGTCATTATTTTATCCAGTACAAATGTCTTAAGATATCTCTGTACCATTTTTTTCTGACCACCAGCCTGTGAACAACTAAGCCCCCAGCCCTCAGAGGCTTTAGTAGAAATGAATCTAGGAATCTAGGTCTCCTTGGGCGCCTAGCAGGAGGCTTAGCGTATGCTTACTGAGCATTTACTAATGCACTTCTCATTGTTTTAAGTGCTGCTATGTTTTTAAATCTCACTGAATCTTTATAATGACTGAAAAAAAATCACCTGCATTCACAGCCTTAACTGTTTTGTTCAAGGTAAGTGCTTGAATGCAGAATTTAACCACTGCTTTCTGGGCCACTCTAGAAAATACTGTCCCCCAAAAGTTTGTTTATAACTAAATATAAGAACATTCACATATGCAGAGTGTAGTGATACATGCCTTTAATCTCAGCACTCAGGAGGCAGAGGCAAGAACGTCTTTGTGGATCCAAGATCTGCCTGGCCAAGATAGTGAGTTCTAGACAGCTAGGCTACATAGAGATAACCTGTCTCTAGAAAAAGAGAGGTGGGGGGAGGAGGAAGAAGAAGAGGAGGAAGAGGAAGAAGAGGAAGAGAAGGAGGAAGAGGAAGGAGGAGGAGGAAAGGAAAAGGAAATCACTCACATATTGTTTGACAAAATTACCTAGATTTTGAGAGAGTATTTTTTTAATATTTATTTAATTTGCCAAACAGTGATGATACACATGTTTAACCCCAGCATTTGGGAAGCAAAGGCAGGTGAATCTCTAAGTACAAAACCAGCCTGGTCTACAGAGTTAGTTCTAGGATATCCAGGACTATACAGAGAAACCATGTCCTGAAAAGCAAAAACAGACAAAGATTTGTTAGTTTTATTTTATATGTCTGAGTGTTTTGCCTGTGTGTATGCCTAGTACTTGTATGCCTAGTACCTGTGGAGGCCAGCAGAGGGTATCATATCCCCTAGAATTAGAGTTGAGAATGGTTGTGAGCAACCCTGTGGATGCTGGAAATCAAACTTGGGTCCTCCCAGAGAGCAAACACTTAACCACCAAGCTGACTCTCTGGCCCCTTGAGAATGTCTTGTAATTATATAAATCAGCTGATAAACAACTGCTTCTTCATGAAGGATATCAACACGGACTGGTAAGATTTGGGATTCTAAGAAAGTTGATTGTGGAAACATGCACAAGGACTGTGAATTATTCTAGGGATGATAAAGGAATGAATAAGTGAACAATATCCATGTTACTAAAGTATGAAGACACACGTGTGCTCATAGAGTATTAACTTTCAGAAGTCATTATTTCATATGTGTATGGCTAGCACATATGGCTAACACATGAGAGGTTGACAGGAAGGATGCAGCCGTAATCATTACCACATGCTAAAGAGGTAGCCACATGTGTCCTCACTAAAGAGAGGTAACACCAAGACTAAGGCCTGCAAGCTCTGCTCTATATCAGCGGGTTAACTTTCTCTGCATTCCTGACCTCCGTGCAACAGAGGAGCCTCTGTCACATATACAGCTAGCCACAGTGACATCTATGTGTCTGATGTCAGGGACAACTCCGTCTTCCATAAACCAGGGATCTGCACATTGTCTTAATCTTAGGAAAGCATCTGAGGACCAAGTTTCTAGGCTTCTGCTAGCTGTTCCCTGCAGTCATAGTCATTCTCCAGTTTTAGCATAAAGTGTCAACCTGGCCAGATGCTCCAATGTGTAGCTAACTCTGGAGGGAACCCAGCAGTCCAACACGTCTTTGCTAGGTAAATGGTAATATTAGTGACAGGAGTACTACTGGTCTTGACGAAGTGCTGTGCATTAAACAGTTCCAGCCTTTTGTGCATTTTCTTATTTAATCATCAGCATCCTGTGAGGATGGTGATCATCCTTTTCTTACAAATGAAGACTCTGGGATGGAGAAGGTGACCAAATAGGAGACAGTGAGAATTTGAACTCAGGTCTTTCCAAGGGCATTCAATGTACTAAATACTTTCTTGTTCCAGGAACCACATTATTAACTGAGGACACAAAGATAAAAATGAGATTTTCCTACTGCCAATTATGAAAGTAATGATTTTTTCCTATTTCAAGCCCAAATTATGAGTGACACAGCTGCTTGGAAGGAATCCCAGGGTAAAGGCAAACTGTAAAGCAGCATTCAGTGAGGAGGCTCCACAATGGGCTCTGAAGCCCCTTCACTCTGTCTCCATTTGTAGTGTTTGCCAGTTGGTCTGTGAATTAGGGAAACATACTGTTGTTTTCTGTTTCGCCACTTGCAAATGAGCCTAATGTTCTAATTTGCACACTGAATTAATCATGCCCTAAGGCTTTTAGGAATATTTGTAGGTGATAAACTTTAGGAAATATGTTTGTTCTTTGGTATACAGTGATGCCTTGCCTGCACATATGCTTGTGCAATGGTGGGAGTGACCAACCAATGTCTGATGTGCACAAGGCCCCACTCGCAGATGGACCACACACCCACCACTGCTTGGGTGACCAAGAACCTGAGACTAGATGGCCCCCGGACTTTTCCTTAAAGAGAAATACACATTTTTAAAAGTAGCAATAAAATGACTTTTAATGACATTCTACTATGCTCATAGATCAGTGCCTTGTTCGTCCATAATCAGATAAGCTTCTGCCTGTAGCAGAGAGAAACAAATACAGAGAACCGAAGCCAGACATTATTCAGAGAGAGAGAGAGACAGAGACAGAGACAGAGACAGAGACACACTTTGGAACACCAGCTCTAAATGAGATGTTTTGATCAAATCTTTCTCTTCAGGGCACAGGGAACTCTGTGGAAAAGAAGGCAGAATGAATGTAAGACCTTAAGGGGTGGAGGACACCAAGAAACAAAGCCTCCTAAACACAGCAGGACTAACTGACACACACATGAACTCACAGAGACTGTGGCCAGATGGATATAGACCACATGGGGTCCTAGAGCTAAAAGAAGTAGACACAAGGTTCACAACCCTGACCCAAAAGGTATCTCCAACTGATAACCACTTTCGATTGAAAATGTAGCTTCCTCCAAGGGAGTCTCACGGGGAAACAAAGTACTGTTAAGGGCGGGCTGTATGCCCAGCAGTTGATGCCAACAGAAAATGAGCTCAACAGCAGGACTGGAGAATCCTTGTCTTCTCATAGTGTCATGTCAGGGTTAGATTTCTGTTGTTGTGGATGGAGATATATATTCACATATTATCCCTCTGTCTCTGTCTTCCTTCCTCCCTCTCTCTCTTCCTGTCTCCTTCCCTCACCCTCTCTTTCTCTCTTCTCCCTCCCCATCCTTTCTCCCTCCCTCTCTCTCCCTCTCCCTTTGCCCAGCAAGTCTATTATGTACATATTATGCTTCCAGTGTAGTGTTTCTGTGGGATTCCTGAGTGTGGGGATGAGTTGGTTTCTGCTTCTGTATTTGTTTTATGTGCCTTTTCCTGGGCTCTTTTCTCTCTCTCTGTCTCTCTCTGTCTCTCTCTGTCTCTCTGTCTCTCTCTCTCTCTCTCTCTCTCTCTCTCTCTCTCTCTCTCTCTGTGTGTGTGTGTGTGTGTGTGTGTGTGTGTGTGTGTGTGTGTGTCTTGTCCTATTCTGGTATATTTGCTTTGTTGCTTTATCTTATATTTTAGTATCACTTAGAAGCCTGTTTTCAAATGAGAGACAGAAAGTAGGTGGATCTGGGTGGGAGGGGAGGTGGGAAAGAACCAGGAGGAACAAAAGGAGAGGAAACCATAATCAGGGTATAGTAATGTGAGAAAATTTTCAACAAAAGGGAAAAAGTATAATAATTCCAATATAGAGGAAATGTCCATGTAGTAATAACATAGCAAGTTTTGGGGCATTTTCTTACTTAATGATTAACATGTGAAGGCCCAGCCCACAGCAGATGTGTCTGCCCTGGGCTGGTGGTTCTAAGTTCTATAAGTCCGGAGCAAGCCATGAGGAACAAGCTAGTAAGCAACACCCTTCCATGGCCTCTGCATCAGCTCCTGCCTCCAGGTTCCTGTCCTGGCATCTCTCCAAGATGGGGTATGACCTGAAAGTTGTAAACTGAAGCAAACTTTCACTTCCCCATCTCCAAAAATGAACCCTGCTTAAACAGAGACAAATGTTTCTCTCTGCTATTTAATATTTTTGTCTCAAAAATTATCTTAAAACTTAAACCTGTCTCTTTCTCTCCTAACATTTTAAGATGCTCTGTGATTTGGGGTTTTATGCAGTCATGGACTCAACTCTGCAGTTGTGCATTCAGCAGGACCAGAGCTGTTCCTTGGCTGCCCGTCCCGTTTCTCTTTCATAGCTGCAAGGAACTAAATTGGCCTCACCACATGCCTTTTTGGTAGATGATGAGGTTTTCCTGGTTTCTTTTTTCTTTCTCTTTTTTTTCCCAGCCAAGCCTTCAGGAAGATTATTATTCCCCTTTATAGAATAAAGGGGAAAAATCAATCTTAATGTTTCACCCAAGGGTGAAAGAGGCTGAGGTCTGCACTGTCAATCACATGCTATAAACATCATGTGTCCACACTGGTTTACACTGCATGCAGATAGAACCCTCAAGCTAACTGCTCCAGCACCTAGAGCTTGCTCAGACCTGTAACCATCAAGCAGTATTTTATGAGTATTGAATACCTCTCCACAGAGCCCTGCCGTGTGTGTTGTGTACTGTGAACACAAAGTTGACCTCATCCCATGGTAGCCTAGGGGAACAACGATTCATTTTTGACACTTCTGAACTTTTTTAACTTTTACTCTTCTGAAGGCCTCGCGTGAGTCCCCTTTGTTCTTTCTGTGTGGCTCTTTCTGTATGGACTAATTCTTCATTCAGATGTCACACTCCTAGAACTTCAGTTTCCTTCCCTGAAACAGAATGATGAGCCAGACAGTGAGCTATTAGGAAGACGGAGGTTAAGAATCATCATAAAGTTTCAACGGAAGAAACTCGAATGGCCGAGAAGCATCTAAAGAAATGTTCAGCATCCTTAGTCGTCAGGGAAATGCAAATCAAAACAACCCTGAGATTCCATCTCACACCAGTCAGAATGGCTAAGATTAAAAACTCAGGTGATAGTAGATGCTGGCAAGGGTGTGGAGAAAGAGGAACACTCCTCCATTGTTGGTGGGACTGCAAGATGGTGCAACCACTTTGGAAATCAGTCTGGCGGTTCCTCAGAAAATTGGACATAGCATTACCTGAGGATCCAGCTATACCACTCCTAGGCATATACCCAGAAGATGCTCGAACATATAACAAGGACATATGCTCAACTATGTTCATAGCAGCCTTATTTATAATAGCCAGGAGCTGGAAAGAACCCAGATGTCCTTCAACTGAGGAATGGATTCAAAAAATGTAGTATATTTACACAATGGAGTATTACTCAGCTATTAAAAACAATGAATTCGAGAGGTTCCTAGGTAAATGGATGGAACTAGAAATTATCATCCTGAGTGAGGTAAGCCAATCACAAAAGAAGACACATGGTATTCACTCACTGATTATTGGATATTAGCCTAGAACCTTGAAATGCCCAAGATGCAACTCACAGGCCACATGAAGCCCATAAAGAAGGAAGACCAAGTGAGGGTGATTCGGTCCTTCTTAGAAGGAGCAACAAAATACTCAAGGGAGCAAATATGGAGACAAAGTGAGGGACAGAAACTGAAGGAGGGGCCGTCTCAAGACCACCCCACCTGAGTATCTATCCCATGTGCAATCACCAAAGGTAGATGCTGATGTGGAAGACAGGAAGTGCATGCTGATAAGAGCCTGATATGGATATCTCCTCAGAGGCCTTCAAGAGTCAGACATATTCAGAGGCAGATGCTCACAACTAGCCATTGAACTGATCATGGGGTTCTCAATAGAGGAGTTAGAGTGAAGACTGAAGGAGCTGAAAGGGTTTGTGGCACCATGAGGAGAGCAACAATACCAACCAACCACAGCTCCCAGGGTCTAAACCACCAGCCTGGGAGCACTTAGGGGGGGATCCAGGGCTTCAGCTGAATATGTAAAAGTGGAGGGCCCTGCTGGGCATAGGTGGAAGAAGAGAACCTTGACCTCATGAAGGCTGGATGCCCCAGGGGGTGGGAATTTTGAGGGTGGGGAGGTGGGAGTGGGGGGGTGTAGATAGAGGTTACATCCACAGAGAAGAAGGAGGAGGGGCGAGGGGATTGGGGGTTCCGAGGGGGTGGTGGGGGATGGGGTAAGGGGACAACATAGGAAATGTAAATAAATCATCCAATAAAAAAAAAAGAAAAAATAAATAAATAAATAAATAAAAAAAAGAAAAAAAAGAATCATAAAGATGGTTTTGATTGTTTGGGCTTTTTTGTTGGTGGTGTATGTTTTGTTTTGTTTTGGGTTGTTGTTGGTTGGTTGGTTTGGTTGTTGTTTGGTTGGTTTGGTTTGGTTTTTAGTGGCTATAAACTCTTTGGTTTGTCCTTAACTTGAAGGTTAAATTCAGCAAGTATTGTTGGCACTCTGCAGGATGTAAGCAGGAGCTATATCCTGTGACTCATGCCAAGAAGATACGTTGTCACATATCTAATTCTTTCCTAGGGATGTTGCAGGTGGACAAATTACAAAATGAACTAGGTCAAGTGCACCAGAGAGAGACATAGGGGTAATCTCCAGTGCTGCCTCTAGCTTTCTAGTAAGTACAGTTCTAGATCCCACTTTCCTTCATGTGGTCCAGACAGCAACTCTCAAGGTCCTGTCTGTAAGGAAAATAAAGCTTAGAATTTGTGATGATTAGTGTTAATTTGTCAGTTTGCCAAGACCTCAGATCACTTGGGAAGGGTTCCCTAATGTCTGTGAAGGATTATCTTGATTACATTAATTGTGCTATGAAGACCTACTCATTGTGGGTTGCACGGTCTCCTCAGCAGGGTTCTTGACTGCGTAGGTAGCAAAGGGAAGCTGAACACCAGCATGCATGCATAATCCATTGCTCTCCGCTCGTGCCTGAGGATGGGTTGCACTTTAAGTTCCTGCTGCCTTGACTTCCCTGAAGTGATAGGAATAACTTGGAATTGTGAGCCAACAAAACTGTGTCTCCTTTTCTCAAGGTATTTTATCACAAGAGGAAAAGGAAACTTAGACACAGTTGTTAAGAAGTTTGTTCTGGGGTTGGAGAGATGGCTCAGTGGTTAAGAGCACGTGTTGTTACTGCAAAGGACCTGAGTTACAAGTAAGTCCTAAGTACTCACATGGTGGTAAGCAAGCATCTGTAACTCTAGTCCCGAGGGAGCCAATGCCCTCTTCTGACCTCTGCAGACACAGAGTGGTGCACATACATAAGTGAGACAAAACATTCATGAACATAAAATAAGATAGATCTTTTTAAAAAATTTGTTCTAGAGGTATTAAACGTGAAAGAATAAGTTATATTCCTATAGCAAAAGAATATGATATCAGATGAAATACACACTCAACATCGTTAAAGCTGTGAGGTTTTGTTAAGAGTTTGAAGGCCGGGCGGTGGTGGCGCATGCCTTTAATCCCAGCTTGGGAGGCAGAGGCAGGCGGATTTCTGAGTTTGAGGCCAGCCTGGTCTACAGAACGAGTTCCAGGACAGCCTAGGCTGTAAGAGAAACCCTGTCTTGAAAAAAAAAAAAAAGAAAAAGAAAAAAGAGTTTGAAGGTTTTGGTCTTTGATATTGGGAGGAGTTTATAATAATAACTCATCAAATAAACATTTTGGACATCTGAAATGTTAAGCTTAAACAGGGAGTAGGGCAGGTATATGTTCTTCACCTGACAGTTATTGTTTATAAAGTAATACATGGCTTCTCAAAAGAAACATTCCATGAAGCACTTAGAAGTTACCATGTCCTTGGTCTAGGAATAGATGTAGGCTTGCTTATTTAAACAGTAAATAAGACTGTAGGAAAAGAGGAGCTCTGCCTGCTATGCCTACATAAAGCATTCCCTTCGGAGTCAGAGTCCCTCTCTATAACACAAGTATGTCATCAGCTGAGTGACTGCATTGTAGGAAAACAAAAAGGCTGAACCTTCCCCTAGGCTCCCTCATCCTTGTTTTCTTTCTTCCTTCCTGTTAATGAACTTCTACTTTTCTTCATTCTTACGTTTGTTTTTTTTTAAGAATCCCTTCTCCCATTTAAGAATGCCCTAGTTCTTCCATGAGTGTGGATCAAAAAGAGCTCACATCTACAGTGACCTTTGTGTTGCTGTGATAAAATACCTGAAAGAAGTAGCTTATTAGGGGAAAGATCGATTTTGACTCACAGTTACAGAGAGTTCTCAATCCATCATGACAGAGAAAGCATGGAGTTCAAGTTAGGAGAAGTGTGTTACAGAGATGCCTCACATCACAGCAAAGCAAGAAGAACCAGAAATGGAAACAGGTCCCAAGGCTATGGGTGTAAAGGCCCACATCTAGTGACCAACTTCTACTAACCATGCTCCACTTCTTGGAGATTCTCCACTCTTCCAAAATAGCACCACTGGCTGGGGAACAAGCATTCCAAACACAAGCTTGTAGGGGACATTTCATATTCAAACTAATGAAAAGGCTAGGAGTTGGTCTGCATATTGGCTAGCAGTCTCATTTTAAAAAGCTGTATTTCTAGAACTACTTATAAGCTTGTCTGTGTGTGCAGGATAATCTTAACAACAGGGATATGTTCCCATCCTGTTGAAGTCAGAATTCCGTTGGTTAAAGAACACGTCAGCTCACACATTGGTTTCAGAATCAATTGACTATGCTAGTTTAAACCTAGTTGCTAGTTATTATTTACAGAACGTGCGCCTTGTGTTTTGAACAGAAAATAAAGTGAAGAGAACCAACATATGTCTTAGCTCTCTGCCTTATTTAGAATCATAACATAGGACCTCAAAACTAGATTCGTCAAGCCTATTGTAGTGGTGCACATCTATCACCCTAGTATGTGGATGGCAGAAGCTGGAGGTTCAAGACCATCTTCAGCTCTATACCAAGTGCCACGTTCAAAGATAAGACTTTACCCCTGCCTCAGAAAGCACCCTAGAAGAAAATGAACACCAAAAAACTGGAAAGGAGATGATTCAGAAGTTTTAGGAAAAAACAGCTAAATAAATGAACAAAATGAGTCAGGAATTGTGGTGCATACCTGTAATCCAAGCACTCAGGAGACAGGGGCAGGAAGATTACTGCAAAGTGAGTTCAGCCTGGTCTACACAGTGAACTCCAGCCACCTGGGGATATTTAACAAAACATTTTCTTAAAAACAGGAAAAAAAAGTAAATGATTATATTGTTACAGATAAATGAATTGATAATAGTGGCAGAACCCAAGGTCTATTGGTAAAGTATACCTAAGTATACCTAGATGTGGAAAATGTACGGATCATAAAAGAGTAATCCAAATTCAGTAAAGTGGTTACCTCACAGTCATGAAAGACAGAATTCAATCCCCAGAACCTACATAAAAATGTTGGGCAATCCAGTTCTGCAGAGAAGGAACCAGAAGGAGTCCTGGGGCTCACTGACCAAGCAGTCTAGCTTAATCAGTGAGCTCCCAGCCAGTGAGAGACCCCATGGGTAGTCAGTATTCCTGAAGAAGACACCCAAGGTTGTCCTCCAACCTCCATACCTGAACACACATGTAAACACATGCATAAAATATTGCTGAGAATTTTCCATTTAGAATAATTAGCATCACTTTTTCTTAATAAAAATTGAAGGTAATAGAACAAGAGATACCTGATCCAGTGAAGATCCCTGGCGTATTTTAGAGACTAAGAAGCTTTGTAAATAACCAGATTGCTTAACGGTTATAAGAATGACTACAGTGCCCAAAGCATGGGAGTAGAGGAAGATGAGCAAGTATCCCAAGGGCATGGATAAAAAGTACAGGTAGTGGGACAGAGATTTTAAAGACAGGGATAGAGCTAGCTGCTTTGGAGTCTAACTTGGAGCTGAGAATAGTTAACAGTTTACAATCGATGGTCAGTGCTTGGCTCAGTGGTCACATATTACATAGGCATTTGAAGACAGGAAGGAAGTTAGATGGAGGGGGCTGCTGTCACTATCCCCACTGACTCTGTAAGTTCTGTGACTTCTTAATTTCACACACCTTGTCATCATTCCTATTTTTATTTTTTCTAAACTGTTCAGCCTGATAGCACTATCAAAGGATCTCAAAATTATTTACAAGGCCTAATAGCATATTACTCTCAGAGCAAGCAAGATGTAATTGCCACAATTTTCTAAATAGGAAAACTGAAGATTGGAAATTAAGTAATTTGATCTCAGGTGAGAGCAGAGATCATTATGTGGCGGCTGTCATCTCTGTACACATAAGAATAGGATTCAGAAATAATTATTCTACCAAAATTTGATCTCCTAAAATGTTCCCAATGAGAAGTCTCCTGAGATCATTCTTCAGTGTCTTTTTCTATCCTCTATAATATTTGAATTTACAGGGTTAACCTTTCTTTTCCTGCCATGATAACAATCTCTCCTTTTTCAATTTATCACTTTCTTGACAGCTGATAGCAGCCTAAGCTAATATTGTAACAATTTTAAATAATATTGCAGATGTACAAGGACATCCTCATATGAATCAATTAAAGAAGTCACAGTAAGTTGCCACTGAAAGGGTAGCAGCTGCATCCTTGAAAACAGATGCTCTTCTGGGTGTGAATGAGTCCAATTTTGACTAATTTTTAAGACCTAAACAGATTTCAGTCTGGTTAATGTTGGGCTGTGGAGCCACTTGAGACATCCTAATGCTCTCGACTGATTGCTTCTCCATGACAGTTAGTATGTTGGCTTTCCTTGAGAGATTCAGAGTATTTGACATGCCAAGGATTTTATGTCAATAGAAAAATAGGGAACCAAATCTCTGTTGGAGCAAGGTGGACTAACTAGTTCTAAAAATAAAAAGGCTACAAGAAGAAACACTGCCTACAGGGAAAGTTCATGAGCTGTAGGAATTAACTAGAACTTCAGTAAATTTTATATCTATAAGATTACTGAACAGCACAGAAAACCAGCTATAACAAGCGACTTCCTCATCCCCACTCTCATCCCATATTGTACCCAGAAAACTAAGACAGAATAGAATAGTAAATTGTGAGTCGTTCTTTCTTTTCCAGATCTTTACAATAGATTATTATGTGCATTCCTTATTGTGTTGTGCTAGTCAATTAAAATCACTACTTCAATTTAACTAAAAGGGCATTATTGAATTATATAATGCCTCCAGTTATTCTCCTGACTGATTATGGAAAATATGTGATTCTTGCCCTAAAGGAGTTAGTGATCTGGTTGAGAGACAAGCTAATAATAAACAGTCAGGTGATTAACAGCCACATGAATGGGATTTGATAACTGTTGTACTAGAGTTGGATGGAGAAAAACTATTGATAAGCCCCTGGCTCTGCCCTAGGATGAATGAGTAATGATTTAAAAAATATAAAAACCGCCACAAGTATTGAATAATAGAATCTCATGATAGAATTAAGAGATTTGCTTTAAAGTGTAGAGGTCAAAAGTTAAGATTTAGGGAAGGGATGAATTACAGAAGAGAAAATCATATACATTTGAGAAGAACCAGAATGTCTTACAGAGATAAATCATAGAGATTGGTAGTACAGCTTAGTGGTGGAGCATTGCTTGGCATTAAAAGCTCTGTAACCTCCAGAAAAGAGGCATTGAAAACCTGGCTCCAAAGCCCATGCTTGGACCCACAAGCACTGCAAAGTGTTATAATGAAAATATTGTAATGAACCATACATATGTTTCAGGTAATTAGCTCTATCTTCCCCAGGTTTTGTTAGACTTGAAAGGTCAAGCGAGAAGCAGAGACATCGGTTAGAGAATCCATGGATGGGAAGACGTCTAAACCAAAGAAGTAGCACTTGGTGTAGAAAAGAGAAAATAGATATTAGAAAAATATATGCTAACTAGTATGAGCAAAAAATTGACCTTTAATGAAAAAAGAAAAAGTCAAAGATAATCTAGTTTGGATTTCACTGGTAGGAAGGTAATTTAAATAAATTTTACAAGGAACAATAATGTGTTTGGTTTTGAGATGCCTGTGGGATGTACACGGACAGAAAGGTTTTTATAAAGAGTTAATGATGTTTTAAAGCCATGATCTTATGAATTCTTAAACAGTAGAAGAGGTGTTAGAAATGCATGAGCTCACCCACACTCCATGGAACTAAGGGCTCACCCACACTCCATGGAACTAAGGGAGACTGATAGAGCAAAAGGGTCCCAGGCCACCCTAGAAGTTATAGGAAGGCTGCAGGAAGAGGATGCAGAGATGGGAATGCCAGAGAGGATGAAGAGCACTCAGGAGATGAAGTGATGTCAGCCGAAGTAGATGTAAATGGCCAGTGGTGCACTATGTAGCAGATAGCTTATATGGCATTAGCACTGGGTTTGGAAATTTAAATTTTATAAATAGATATCAGAATAATTTTTAATACCTTAGTGAAAGTAGAAATCTGATCATGGCACACTGAGGCATTAGTGGGACGCAGGACTATAGAGAAAGCCAGAATCTGAGATCTTAGGGGGCAAAGTCATAAGGGCTGGAGGAGAGTAGCATGAGTGTGGTGTTACTAAGAGAGGGTAGCTACATGGCAAAGAATGGCAAAGTGGTATGGACGTATTTTAGTTAAAAAATATGTTCGGTATATCTTGATCATCTTTTCCCTCTCTTCCATCTCCTCCTAGATCATCCCACGTCCCTACCCACCCAGCATTATGTTCTCTCTTAAGTGCTTCAAAGTTTCTCATCTTCTGAACATTGTCAATTATGGATATCTGGGTTTAGTTTCCATGACAACAAGGAGAAGCGTCTCTACTGAAGGCTGAGTGAGGCATTGGCCTATGAGTAGAGCAATGTGTCACTAGAAGTCATTTATTTATACTTGCAGAATAATAGTGTTAGGTTTTCCTCTGTGCCCCTGACCTATCGTCTCAGGGTCTTGGCCATGTTAGCAGTGTCGAGTATGGATGCCGTCCATGTAGTGGGCCTTAAATCCGGTCAAAAAGTGGTTGATCACTGCCATATGCTTATGTTGCTATTGTACTGTCACGCGCACCCACCTTGCCAGCAAGGAAGACACGGCAACACACCAGGGTCCTTCTGCAGTTCTTTTATTACGATGTAGAGGAAAGACCCCGGGCCCCAAGAAGGCACTGTTTTTATACCCCCTGGAGCGGTGTGTACATTTCTGGTTGGCTGTTTGCCCATAAATGCATATATGCCCCGGGATGGGCTGTGACTGGCGCGCATTTCCCTTGCACAAAGGCAGTAAATCTTAAGTTTTAAGATTAAGGAGAGCATCAGATGCCAGCGCCATCTCTGCCTACCACGGCTCTCCACATTGTACCAGTACATCTTGCAGCCAGATCACTGCTGTGGCTTGCAGGGTTTGTGGCTGAGTAATATTGATGGTTTACCTTTCTTGTCAGTTGCATACAGGGTACCTTCCAACACCATGAATATTAGTCTGTAGGAGGTGAAGCTTCTAATTGGGCCATCTCCACTTTTCAATACACCCTTGCCATCAGCTTATGGAAAACTTTTTTGATATTAGACTCAAAAACTTCCTATTGGCAATGATCTGCTCTTCGGTTTTTTTTTTTTTTTCCTGTCAGTGAGTTATAAAACTAGCCCAGGGCTAAAGAGAACGTTAAGACAGCACAAAAGAAGAGGACTCAAGAGAATTGCATTTTTTAGTGAAAGGGTGACTCAAGGCCGCAGCTCTGTGGTCCATGCTGAGGGCCTTCAAAGGGGAAAGAGAAGTGATTCCCGAGTTAAGGCTGAGTGGCAGGTGTATGGCAAACCAGCAAGCATAGAAGAGGGCAGAAAGAAGAGAAGCTTGTGACTGGCTGTGACTCCAGACCTCACGCACCCTGGAGCTGTTACTCTTTTCCATTCCAGGGCTTTGAGAGGGCCTTTGTTTTCCTAATAGAGCCAGAAGTCTGAAGTCAACAGTGCGGTGGCTGGCCAATAGTTAAACAGTAAGACCAGCACCTACCAGATTCTTGACCTTTACTTCCCACATCAGGAGAAGGAGCAACAGGGGAGAAAGGAGTGGTCACATCCTCAGCCTGCTTCTTTTACCACAAAACTCAGCAGTCTCTGAGGGGCTCCACAGGAGTCTGCTTGAAGATTTACCAGACTGTGACATGAGGCCACTTCTTTCTGCAACCCCAGATAGTGAACATTTCCTATGGTCACTAGAGTGAAGATTGGAGATAAGATTGCCTTGTCCATTGTCTCTGCAAAATAAAAGCTATTTCTATTTGAGATCACAAGGTTCAGCTTCCTCCTGTTAGACCAATAGATTTAATAGAGAGAGCTCCAGTTACCTCAGCATGAAAGTGAGCTAAGAATCTTAAAAGATCCATACTTACATAATATAGTGGTAATGTTATGAGTGATCAGATGTCAACCTTTCCCAGGGTTAGAACAGCTGCTCAGAGTGCGTGTCTTAAAGAGGTGATCAATTGCTAACATTTTAAAAGTTTAGTACACATGGGGCTGTGGCAGAATGGAGAGCAGCCTCTAAGACAGATACATAATCACTTAGTCTCTGGAAAGGTACGTGTGCGTGCGTGCGTGCGTGCGTGCGTGCGTTATGTAGGTGTGAGATGGGTGGATGGATATGGGTGGATGGGTGAGTGTGTGACTATGGTGTGTATAGGTATGGGGTGTGGTGTGAGGCATGTGTGTCCAATAACCTCATTTCCTGCTGTAAACAGAATCTATCAACACTGCCACTTGACATTTAAGAGCCAGTTAATTCTTCTATGCTGTCTTTGCCACGCTCAGCATTTCTTTGATCAATATATGCCTTCTTATTTAAGAAAGCTTCATAAACTTCAGGAAGCCTTCAGGAATTTACAAGCCAGCATTTCAGGGAAGCTCTAGGCATAAGTTATCATGTTACATTTATATCATGTCATACTTTTGCTTTACAGTCAGACAGAATGCACAGCTTGCCATGTCTCCACACTGCCCTGCCATGGCCACTGCAAGCTTTTCTTGGCAGATGAACCTACCATTTGCCTGTTCTATTTGGGGTTTTGGTTTTATTGCATTTATTTTTTTGTTTTTCATACTTTGTGAGTGGTCGATTTTCACATAGTGAAATTATTTATTTGTATAATAAAAAAAGGAGAACCTCTAGCTTTTTAATGGAGTCTACCCAAAATATTTTTAATAATATTTGGCCAGTTATAATATTTTGGAGCTTAAAACTATGTGTGCAATGTCAGAGTAACCTCTACCTCTTCTCATTGATGAATACAGATAGTTCTGTGGACCAGACTTTGTGTCACAAAGGAAAGGAATTCAGAGCCTTAAAAGCCCTAAAGTGCTTTGAAATATTATAATAATGTTACTTAAAGTTGCTTTCATCTAGCCTGCCACATGAAACATTATGATGCAATGATGTTGCCTTGCCATAAAACAACATGAATAATATTATCATTTGAGAGGAAATGCAGTGTTTTATGTCCACTCTCTAGCAGAGCGACTTTGTGAACAGCTAGGATAGTGCAGGGACTATTAGAATTTTAAATCTACACTACTATATTCTCCTCCTTCCAGGTCAGTTCCCTTGAATATCGCTCACTTGTTTGTGCCTGCGCCACACTGTTGTAATTTCTCAGAACCTGATTCCCAAAGGAACTTTAGCCTTAAAGGTTACATGCCTGGATCATGTTTCTGGCCCTCACTTGGGCTTGATAGTCCAGGAAAAGACATAATCACAATACATACAACTTGGGCCATGTTGACTCCTACCTTGTAAAGTGAGTTAGTGATGTCTCAGTGGGTCCTATGCCAGGCTCCCAGCCCATACAGCCCTTTTTGCAAAGGGCTATGTACTCCAGCCAAGTAAAGGCTTCTCTGCCAAAGAGGCAAAACATATAGATGACTGAAAGCTGAACTTTGAGATAGATGGGATTGTTTCTGGCTGCAATTATTAAGATTTAACTTGGACAAATAAAAGACTAAAGTAGAGTAATGACTGTGTCTCTGATTTATATGAATGCTGAGAAAGCTTTATGTGCCACTATGTTCCTATGTCAACCCATCTACCATTGTGTGACATAGTTGTCCCCACTTTACACAAGATACTAAGGCAGAGAGAGAGATTTGAAAAAATTTGTTCTGGCAACATACTAGAGACAGGACGCAAGTACACCAGTTGAGAGTTCTGAGAGCTAAAAGAAGTCTTGACTAGTATGACCAAATTATTCTTGATGATCTCCAAGAAACCATGAGAAGCTTAAATAGCAGAACTCCTACTTCAACTGTTCAGTATTTTCCTGAGGAATCTATTTAAATGTTTGAATATTTTATTTACTACACACACACACACACACACACACACACACACAAACTTGTTTAGATAAAATCCACTCTCCAACTCTTCCCTTATCCCCACCACCATCCCCTCACACACACACACACACACACAACTTGATGTGCATTCTACTTTCTTTTTAAGTGTTTTAATACCCTTAGTCTATTTAGTTCTGCCTGTATGTGCTAGGTATAAGACTATCTACTGAAGGATGAGTAACTACTCAGAGCCCACACACCCTAAGAAAACTGACTTTCCCCCCTGCCGACAGCCATCAGATGCCAGTAGCTCTTCAGATCCAGGTGGAACTTCAGGAGCGCCTCTCCTATTTATTTCTAGAATTTTGGCTGACTTAAACCTGTACAAGTCTAGAGACTGAGTTCATGTGTATAGCTATGCTGCCTTGTCCAGCAAACACTGTTCCACTGCTGACATCTAATCCCTCTAACTCTCAAGCCCCTCCATACCCTCTTCCTCAATGATCTTCAAACCTTTATAGGAAAGGATAGGATATAGATGTTCCATTTAGACACTGCTTAGGCAGTTATTGACTTTGTTTTTCCAGAGTTAGTGGTGCCTCAGCAGATCCTGTGGGCCCTAAGTCCAGGAAGTCTTCTTCCAGAAGACCCAAGCCCTCTGGCAGAGAAAAGAGTTTTCAGACAAAGAAGCAAAAACATACTGACATTTAGAACTGAGTACTCCACAGACTCGGCATGTTGGCCAGTTGTGGTTCTTTATATTAATCACCATCTTCTGTAAAAGGAAGCTTCTTTATTGTGGGTTGATCAGAGAATCAGTCTTTGGGCACAAACATACAAACTTAGAGACATTTATTACTAATATTGATTTAACAGAATAATAGTAGTAGGCCTATGACTTGGCCAGTCATGAATTTTTGACCCAGTTAATGTTACTAGAAATGAGGACCATGTTATAGGATAGGCTTTAAGTCTGAACAGAAAATAATTGGTTACTCCCCCCTGATATTCCTACCACTATTATACTGTTGTATACATCTTGCCAGACCAGTCATTGTTATAGCTTACAAGGTTCACTGGGTGAGACTGTCTCATAGCATCCATAGAACCTTCCAGTACTATGAATCCTAGCTAGTAGGGAAGGAACACCAGATCATTATTAGCTTGATTTTTCCATGTCCTATAATTCAGATATGCAGTGTCTCCAGCAGTAGAGTCTTATGATCAAGCTCTGGAGGGTAACCAATGACAGTAGCCTTAGCAATATGTATGAAATCCTATTGACCAGCAAATAAAAAGAGGAAAACAATACCTGGCACTGGGCTTTTTATGTTATAGCCTATAGTGTCTGAAGGAAGCACTGTCCTCTTGTTATAGGTTAAGTCCATTTAAGAGAGGGGGGAAGGGAAAGGCAGAGAGTAAACTTATATATTAGTAGGTTTTCATATTATGTTTTCAGAGGACTTAAGTGGTATCCTTCCCATATACACCCTTCTCTGCCCTTGGCTCCTACCCTAGTCCCTCCTGTTCCATTTTTTCCCTTCCTACCTTTATATCATTCACATTCTATCCCCTCTTTCTTTGAAATATCCTTATGTCCTCTTGCTAGTTTCCCAACTTCTGTGCATTCTCTAATATAAACATGCATACCTAAAGATTGAAAGTTAATACCTACATGTGAGAGGGAATGTGTGGCATTTGTCATTTTTCTTTCTGGATCTGAGTTTCCTCACTCAACTCCATTAATTTACCTGTGGATTTCATAATTTCATTTTCTTCGTGGCTGAATAATATTCCATGTAATTCATCCCATTTTCATTATCTACTCATCCATTTAATAGACATTAGATTGATTCTATTTGCTGGATTTTGCAAATAAACCAGCAGAGAATATAAATACACAAGTATCTCCATAGTAAGATATGAAGTCTTTTGGAAAGTAGCTATACTATTCTCCTAAACCGCCCTATTAGGGCCTGGCATTGCTCTTAAGTTACATGTGAATTAAATATAGCCCACAACCACCTCACTGTATCTCACTCCTCAGATGTTAGGCCTCAGTACAAGTGTTATAGCCTCTAGAACAGCCCAAGTGATCACTTCCTGCAACTGACTAGTTTGCAATATTTATTCTGAGACTTAAATTTCAGGAGTTATCTAGAACATATGGAATACTTCTGTCCACAGAGTTTAAGAATTATGAAACAATTTAGTCCAGTCATTTGAAGTGATTAAAGAATGGGGAAAGACTTCAGAGAGGTCAAAAGAGGTATCTTCAGTACTTAGTTCTGACATGCCTGAGAATGACTGCAGAGCTGAATAGAATTGGTGCCAGTAAGATTCTTGACGTTATTGAAGACAGATCCAGGGGTTTTGTCAGCTCAGGTATTTGAGGTGTGTGATCATCTGGCTCAGAGATGCTCGTTTTCCCTTCACAAAGTGTTGCTGTAAGTGTGCAGCCAGAAGCTGAACAGCAACTTGAAAAATATACAGGAGACACAGGTTACATGTGCAGGCTACACAAGCTCTAAAGCTGCTTCTATTTCGGTAAATTGATTGAAGCAAGGGACTGAGTAAGGAAGAACACTGGTGAGCTGCCTCAGTGGGGAGTGGAGCTTTCTGTATAGGCCTGACAACCTCAGTTTGATCCTCAAAACCTATAATGAAAAAAGAAAACAAACTCTGTTTACCTCTGACCACCACACACACCTAGGCACACAGAAACATGCATTCCTACTTATACATAGGACACACACAGCAGCAATAATAAGTAAAATACATAAAAGAAGTAAAGACCGGAGCCTAGTGTACCTTAGACTTCCAGTGCTGCCAAGTATTGAAAACAGCAAGATGACTAGATAACCTACACTCCAGGAAAGCCTGTAGGTACCTAATGAAATGATTGTTTTGTCTTCTCTTCTTCCAGTGCTTTCCCCTGCTCAAGAGAGCCACGTGAACATGGACCTCCCCCCAGTGTCTGAACAGATCATGCAGACGCTGAGTGAGCTTGCCAAGTCCTTCCAGGATATGGCTGACCGCTGCTTGCTTGTCTTGCATCTGGAAGTCAGGTAGGACCCAACTAAACACAGAAAATTATGGTGTCAGGGCCCTCTGAGACGTAATTCACATGTTGTCTAAGGTGGGGGAGGAAGCATCAAGTGCCACCATAATTTTAATTTTTACTGTTGATGTTGTTCTTCTGCTGAGCAGATGTTTAGCAGTATTCAGTGTTCTTAAAGGATTGAGCATATGCTGGACTGTGAGAGTGATGACTCAGGGTGTGTGCCCTGTGATGCAACCTGGATTTGCACATGCACACCAACCATGTGGGTGGTCTCAGGGCCAGCTAACAGGTTATTTCTACAAAGCTTCAGTCTCCTCTTAAAATGAGAATAAGAGTTCTTACCTTAGATGTTATGAAGGAAATCTTGAATAACTTGTACCATTTCTGTCATGTATTAAGTGAAAAGTATGACTTTATCATCATTGATATTTTTGCAAGTCAGAAAGAAGTTATATCCAAGAACCACAAAGCCCCACTTCAACAAACTTAAAACCCGATTGAGGAAGTTAAGGAAAAGAATGATCCAAGAGAAGGGTTTTAATATGCCTTATTCCTTCCCCTGCAGTAGGAAGACACTGCCATTCAGATGCATATCTTCATTTGTTAAGCATTTGAGCAGGTGTCTTCTCTGTGCCAGGCTGCGCTCTAAACACTGGGATACAACTATGAGCAAAATACTACAGGTCCTGCACCTCTGATGGTGTAGCCAGCAGTCACAGATAAGGCAACAAAGATACTTTCAGATAGTCAAAGCTAAAGCAATAAATAACAGAATGAGAGGCCAGCTCAGAGGGTTAAGCCACCTGTCTCCAAGTCTGCTGACCTGAGTGTAATCCTCAGAGGCCACATGATGAGAGGAAAAGAACAGGCTCTCAGTTGCCTCCACACTTGTTAGCTCATGGTGTGCTCACATAAATAAATTAACTAAATAAATAATTTGATAGCATGAACTGCTCATGTAAATTTACTCATAAAAGTTGAGCGTCCTTAATTGAAAATTCAAACCTGAAACTGCTCTTTGGACTTGCATTTCAGATGCCCAGCTGATAAATCTGTACATATATTCTAAAATTCAAAAATTTTTGATCCCAAGTATTTTCAGTAAGGGATTCTCAAAAAATAGCTACATTTAAAAATGTAGAAGGAAGGAGACAAAATGACGTATATTTTGTTTAACCATATATACATATACATATACATATACATATACATGGCTTGTGTTGACACAAGGTTAACACAGAAACAGTGAGTTACTTTTCATTTTCTGTGGTAAGCCTTGGCATCTTCACATTTTATACTTAGAGTGCATCATGGTGATGACATTCCACATGCTCAGAAGCTACTGTGACAAAGGTACCCTGGAAAATACAGGGTATATAAGTTAACTAGGAAGGGAATTGTTTAGACAGGACATGTGGTAAAATGACAGTAGCAACCAGATGAATGGGCCAGGTGGAGGGCGGGTAGAGTAATGTAAAAGACAGTCTGGGGCCTAATTGTAGGCAGTCATATGTCTGATACACTGGAGGTCTTCAAGACACACAGAACAGTTCTAAATGTGTTGTATATTAGGAACCCATTGGAGAGGCTTCTTCAATATACGAGGGCTGCTAAGAATTAGTATTTTTAAAGGACTGTTCTGGATGTTGTATGGAAATAGGACTGCAGAAAAAATAGGGTAACCGGATTAAGCCTGTTAGAAGCATCAGTGTGACAAGGTGGAAATATGAAAGATGTAGAACTTGGAGCATATACTAAAAGTAGAAATTGAAGAACTTATTGTCAGACTGGCTTGGGTTCAGGAATGGGTGGCAATGAGAAAAAGACTAACAGAAACCAACCAGCTCAGAGCAGTGTGGACGTAAAAGACATGAGCGCCAGCAGACAGGTAATGACGAGGGTGAGACAGGAGCAGCCTGGACGGTACCCTTCTGGTCACATCACCCTGGATATGCCTGATACCATCTAACTGAAGCAAGACAGACTGCAGGAGTAGAAAGGTCAGGGGTGCGGATTAGAGGTTTCAGAATACAGGAACTCGAGGTGTTCACTCTGAGAAGCTTATCTGACACCTAGGCAGCAGTGCCAACTACTGGATCTCTGGATCAGACAGCCTGGTGTGGCCTGGGAGTACACGTTCTTCTGTGTTTTTTGGAACAATATTAAAGTTGATTAAATATTTTCTTTAATTCGAAGTTACTATGTCATCTGTGTCTTAAAAGTATAAACATGAGTTTGGTTTACAGTTAAGAGGAATGTATTTAGATTCAGTTAAAACTTGGATGGCTTTGAAGCATGTTAATATCACTTCCTTATATGCCACTTGCTTTTGGCATTCTTTGCCTTCCCCACAATGAACTACTCCTCTGTTGCTTGTTAGCACCCTGAGAATGGAACAAAAGAAGTAGCCTGCAGGTTTTGAATATGTTGTGCTCAGCATTATTCCTGAGTTTATTTCAAATATTAACTTGTCTTGAAATAAAGCATCTCACTATGTATTTTCTGATTTGTTTTACGATAATTTTTAGATTTGTTTTCTATTTATTTTCAAGTCGATAATGAAATAAAGCAGGCATTTTCTATGAATAGATAAATTCAATGGACAGAGAAGAAAGAAAGAAAAAAAATAAAACACCCAGTAATATTCTGAGGCGACTGTTACCCTGGGTTGCAAAGCAAAACAAGAGAACAGCAAATTAATTACTCTCCCAGCTCCTGGGATTTTCTGCTATTGATTGTGCAGTCTCAGGACATGTTCTACATTCAGAATCACCGACTTGTGTGTAGCTAATTCCAGGCGGGATGTTTTCAGCACGTCTGAGTAAGATCTTTGAAATCCTTAACCTCTGTCCTGTCCCTTTTATTGTTTGTGCTTCTTACCAATACTATTCTTAAAATGCCAAACATGTCTCATCAACTTCATAAGAAATCATACAATTATAACATTCTATGTCTCCTTCAGTATTAATTTAAAAATGGGAAAGGATAATTTCAGCCTGAAGTTTAGTGCTCTAGATACAGAATTATTTTTCCTTTGTTCTGAGAATACTAAACATAGTTTTTTCTAAATTAATTTTTATATTTCTTGCTATAATCTGGTTCCAACATTCCATTTGTCTTCTATGAATATGTCTCCATTCTGTCCCTATTCATGATGTGTGTGGTTCATGGAACTAACCGACTTCTCCACATATGGCTGAAGTGATAACTGCTGACACTCTCTGTGTCCTATAACATTACCAGTGAGGAGAGGGGAGCACTGGTGAGGATACAAAGTAATCAAACAGATATTGTGCTAATCATCAAATTGTATGAACCAAGAGTGCAAGGCTAAAGAAGAGAACACTCACTCCTCAGGTGTGTCTTGTTCGTTGTTATAAATGGCCCCAGTAATGAACCAGTCATGATGTCTGTATGATTTCTTCATATAAATAAGCTCTTCCTATTTTTATAAACAAGACTGTGTTCTTGAAAGGAAATGAGTTGTTTTATGAACTGCAATTTTACATGATAGTCCACTTGTAAGTCAATCACATGCATCTGCAAGTACAGAGGGTGTATTAATCACTTCTCTGTTATTGCAATAAAATGTCATGACCAAAAACAACCTAAGGAAGAAAGAGTTCATTTTAGCTTGCAATTCTAGTCAATCATGGCAGATAAGGCATGGCAGAAGGAACAGGAAGCAGAGAGATTACAGTTCATCAACACACAGGAAACAGAAACGAAATTAGGGGAGAGGCTCTACACTCTCAAAGCCCACCCCAGTAACGACTTCCTCCTTCAGGGCTCCACCCCTTAAAGGTTCTATAGCCTCTCCAAATAGCACCACTAACTTGGAACCACATATTCAAATGCGTGAGCCTGTGTGAGACATTGCTC
The DNA here is from genome assembly GCF_004785775.1 of Grammomys surdaster. Lineage (NCBI taxonomy): Eukaryota > Metazoa > Chordata > Mammalia > Rodentia > Muridae > Grammomys > Grammomys surdaster. The sequence goes on from NW_021604631.1 coordinate 1,269,881, forward strand.
ATTCAAACCACCACAGAGAGTATGTGAACAACCTCCTCCTTGTTCTGATACTTAAGTAATGCTTATTTTATCCCCATTCTGTTATGAAAGAGAACTATAATTGAGGCCCTGCCCGGAGCTAGCATGATGAAAAGTGATACTCTCTCTAGCACTTTTAGCCTGAAAACACAGCAGCAAGAACCAAATTAAAAATGAAAGCCATGTGAAATACATTAATGGGTTATGCCAGCAAAAGTCCAGAACAACTTTAAATGCCAAACTTTATCTTACTCCCCAAAATAACTGTATATCCATAGCCTATATAATTCTTTAATACTGTTTAAGTTCAAAGCAAAAGGGAAAAGTTCTTGAGTCTTACAGGTTCTCTGTTGAAGAACCCATCCAAAGAACATTTGACCTTTTACCCATGTCACTGTAGATCAACATTTAACCACCAAGTAGTGTCTTTCCACAGTTTGAGGCAGAAAGCAGATGACAACACCCCCCACCCCCGTCCCTCAAGAGATGAAAGGCATGGTGAGACCATTAAAAGTTGTTGAGAGGGTTTTTTTTTCATATTTGAACTTTAGAAAAAGAAAATTAAGTTGCCATTTGAATCCACAGTGCCAAGAATGTCACCTTTATCAGCTGATTTTCCTTACCATCAGGAGGGCTCTAAGTAGGTTCAACAGCAACTGCCTGTCACCATTGGGATCCTAAGTGTGCACTTTCTGAAAATCAACCATCCTGCTGTGCAATCAACGGTGTTTGCAGAAAACCTTAATGCCAAAGTCAGGCGAAGGTCAGCAACAGCACACCAGAACCCAGAGAAAAATAAAACTTTATTTGAATTTGATATTCACTAGTGACATTTTTTTCTGATCATTTGGGGAAAGGAAGATAGTACTTTAAGCGGTGGCTGTCTCTTCTCTCTGCCCTTGTCTCTAGAATATCATTATAAAGACTCACCTGCAGTGTGTCAGAATCTTCTAGCCTGTCTCTTTGAATTGTCTCCGAGTTCTACCAGCAGGCTACTCCTTCTTTGTGCCAAAGCTAGTCTTTGATCCTATCATCTAACTTCTTAAAGTTCTCTTAGGATGATGAAGTGGCTTAATGATCACGAGTCAGCACAGAGGACCCAGGTTCAGTTCCCAGCACCATATCAGGCAGCTACAGCTTCTTCACATCGGCTTCAGGAGGCACCAGCATTTGTGAGCATATGGAGACACACACATTATTGTTTCATTTTTAATTGGTCTGTGAAGTTCTCTTAAGGATTACTAAATATTCTGGCATAAAATCTCCACGACTTAGATGGCCTCTAAAGCCTAGGATGGCATTCTACAGCCTATGTCCCTAACCTCCTGTCATACCTCTCTCTTGTGATCTGCATGGAGCAAAAGGAGCCTCTCACTTTTGCCCAGAGCCATTGTCCCATGTTCCACTTCATGCCTTTTAGAATGCACTTCCTATGAGTGTGGCTATGCTGCCATAAGTTTAAGCCGAGTTAAAGATACTTGAGTATAGCTGCTTGTATTTCAATTAATACTACTTCATTTTCATTTCTGCAAGGTAGTGATTAATTGCACTAATCAAGATTCCTACTCCCGGGTGGGTCATTTTTCATTAATTATATCAGGAAGATCATATTGTAGAGGGGCTGTGACCAGAGCCTTTAGTTGCATCTTGATCAAACCTATTCTCTTTGCCAATTAACTCAGGAATGTCAGATTGGTTGTTGGTGACATTACTTATTAACTATAATTAACAGCTATGAGGATAATCTGAAATCAGTGAAATTTAACTATTCTCATTTATATTTGTATTTCCTCATATGGAACTTCTTAAAGATATTGCTTGAGACTGGACAGATTGTTCTGTGGTCAGAGCACATGTACAAGCATGATAACCTGAGTTTGAATCCCTAGAACCCATGCAACATAAAATGTCAGATATGGCTGAGTACCTAACACCAACATTGGGGGAAAGGGTAAAGATGTGTTGATTCTTGATTCTTGCTGGCTGGTCAGGGGAGCCAAAACAGCTTCCAGTTCACAACATGCAAAAAGCCCAACATTGTTACTGTTTAGAAAGGGGGGGGGCACTATGAGAGACTATAATGTATCTACATGACCAAAAAAATACTTTCTAACGGGCACACAGTGCTGGCTAAGATACAGAACAACTAGAATGTTGTGAGCAGGAGAGCAAAATAATAAATTTCATTAACACATGGTTTGTTTCTTCCAAAACTGTAGGTACTCTTAGCCTCTGACTCAGCAAAGCCTACTTCTAAGTAATTAGTCAAGAGAAATGAAAATTTATATTAACATAAAGCTTGGAGCAACTTAAAGGGGAAATTTAATTCCTTCAGTTCACAGTTTGAAGGAATACAGCCCATCAAGGCATGGTGGCAAGAGCATGAGGTGGCTAATGACATTGCATCTGCAACCAGGAAACACACTGAGAGAGATGATTAGTGCTGTCCAGTGGCTTCCTTCTTTTTATTCTAGCCTGGAACACCAGTACATGGAATTGTACTGCATACATTCTTCCCTTCTCACTAAACATCTCTGAAAATACCCTCAAAATTGTACCTAGAGGTGTATCTCCTAGGCGATTCCAAATCTAATCAAGTTGAAGATGAAGAACTATAGTTACAGATGGTGGTGAGCCAGCATGTAGGCTCTGAAAACAGCCCAAGTCCTCTGTAGGAGCCACGAGTGCTCTTAACCACTGAGCCTTCTCTTCAGATTATTCTTTTAGGCATTCTTATTATGCCCCATTAAGCTGTGGAGTCTTTAACACTGCAAACTGTCTTACAGTTCCAGATACTAGCATAGTTCCTAGCAAACTTATACATGGTCAATAAATGACTCATTCACATAATAAGCTAGCAATGATTAATGTAAAACTAGTGACAGTTGTCAATTCTTACTGTGAGCTGCCTTCACATCAGACTCCATATGGAGCCTTTGAGGCAGAATTTATTATTATGCCTATTTCAAGGGAAACTGAGGCATAGAAAGATTCTACTATCTTGCCTAAAGTCACACAGATATCAAAACTTGGAAACAAAAGCAGTGGTCTCCTATGATGGCATAGCATCAAGGATGGAAACTCAGCCTCTCAGTGTCTTCATAACAACATCTCCTAAAAGATGCCCCTATCTCCCTCCTAACTGCACACACAATCTTGCCATTGAAAAGAATTTCAGAAGTCGTCTGTTTCTTACCAAGAGTATAAGTATTAAATGAGCAAACCCCATAGACACCTGCTTGCTTCAGATCACTCAGCTTTATAACTAAGATGGCATTTTGATTAAGAAAGGACCAGTGGGAGGCATAGGTAAAAAGACCATGGCTGCTTCAAATATTTTGGTGCTCTTTCCCAGGCAAGATCCATGACCTCATGGGGAAATTTTATATTAATTACTCCACCAATTCCTCTGTCTTTCAGAGTTCATTGTTTCCACTATCTCATTCCTCTGGCAAAGGAGGGGAACTATGCCATCGTTGCCAATGTGGAAAGTATGGATTATGACCCTCTAGTGGTCAAGCTCAACAAAGACATCAGCGCCATGGAAGAGGCTATGAGCGCCAGCCTGCAGCAACATAAGTTCCAGTACATCTTTGAAGGTCAGAGCTTACCCTTGTGTCTAGGAGCCTGGGAGGGAAGAAGAGTAAAAGTGTCGATGAATGTCTGTATTAAAAATGTTTAATAATACCTGTTAGGAAAGGTTGTTTGCTAGTGTGTTTGGATTAGAACTGCTGCACCTAGCTTTATGTATGAGTAGATAGATACTGACTGTCACTTGCTCCTGACTGATAGGAAGATTTTTATCTAAGATAATGCTGATGTCTCTCCTCTACCTGCCTTGCCATGTATGCCACAGAGACTTGGGAACATGTGCAGAATGGACCACAAATTAACTTTAAACAAAAAGAATGAAAAGAAGGAGAGAAAAAAAAAGGTTCATACCTACACAGACAGAGAGTAAGAAACTTTGAAAACCCTTCACCTGGTTGCCTAGTCCCTGGCTGGGAGGTTTCTCTCACAGAATGCATTGCTCTCTGAAGTGATCAGACGCCTTGCTCTGCAGTCACTTAGTAGGACTACTTCAATGCCCTCTATCAACAGTGCTGTTGGAGACAATATTACCTAGAGATATTTGCCTTCAAACTTTTAAAAAATATGGTGCCAGCCAAATAGTTCTTCATGCTGAATTCTACCACAAACCTTTTATCTATAATCCAGTACCTAAAATAGCCAGGCTATAAAGAGAAAGGTTTATTTTCCTGTTCATGATGAAGAGTCTGCATTGCTTTTAGGTGAGATACGAGAGGTAAGGTGTCCAGATGGCAAAGACCAGGAGCTAATGAATGGCAGAGCTGCTGACCTTGTGGCCAGAGTGTGGATAAAGAGACCAGTATCTCACAGTGCTCCCCACTAGGCCTCAGTCCTAAAGGCCTCACTCCTCCCTGTAACATCCACAAGAACCAGGCCCTTAACAAAGATCCTCTGGTAAAATTATATTATATGCCCTTTTGATTTGTTTCTCAAAGCACGGACCTGAGTATTAGAAGTTGTCAGTGTCTTCACACAGAATAGAACATTGTACAGAGGTTGTGACAAGCTGCGGATGACAAGATGTTAGTGCATGGCCATTGCTGGCTTTATGAGCACAGTGTTCAACAGCAGCTTTGCAATCCTTGCCCCAGAATAGGTGAAATCCTGTTCTATGATGCAATTCTTAAAATGGAGCTATAAGAATGGAAATGTGTTAAGAAGAAGATTGTACTCGAAAGGGCAAGCATTTATGACATGAGCCATTGGCTAGCCTTAAGACACTGGACTGGAGACTGCCTTTACAATTGTCTGCAACATCAAGCCACTGTGTCCATTAGAGCCTCTGCCACTGTTCTCTTATCCCACAGAGCTTTCTTGTTGTTCCTGATGTGACTTTTCCAACCCCAGCACCTCCACAATGGTCTTATTTATGTGCTTAAATCTATTTAATGATATTTTAATTTATTAATACTTCAAGTCTTTAAAGTGAGACACTCCCCCATCACCTATTATCATTTATCATACATATTATACCATAGTAGGCTGTGCCTTAACCTAGAAAGGTGTTTTACCTTAAATTTTATATCCATATTGTGTCTCTTTTTCTTTGAGCCCAAATCTCTCTCTTCACTGTAAACATCATAAACTAGCCTATAGCGGTAGTAAGTTAATCTGCTCTAAACTCTCCAGCTGTGCACGTGCTTCTCTCCACCCACCAGATGTTGTGGATTCACAAATGAAAGACACACACACACACACACACACACTTATTTTTAATATGCCTTAAACAGCTCAATGGCTGGACATTTTCAAACCTCCCTGCAGCTAAGCTAGGACACTCTCCCCTCCGATATTCCTAAATTATTACTTTCTAAAATCTATATTCCATCTCTGCTACCCTACACCCAATTAGAAAAGTGGCCCCTGGGGCGATTCTACCCCGACTCTTACATATTGTATGGTTTCTCTCCTGCAGCTCTCAGGCTTGCTCTTCCTGCTTCCCCGTCATGGTAATTCTAAATCTTCCTTCTCCCTGTGGTCCCTTGCTCTAGAACTCTAAAGTCCCGCCTCTCTCAACCACTGGCCACTGGCAACTTTATTTACCAGTTAGAACCAGCTAGGGGCAAGGACCATCAACATCTCACATGCAGACCTGTGAATTCTTGTGTAAGTTTGAGAGCCAAATTAATACAAATAGCATTAAAACCAGTCCACAACCCAAGCCTGTGGTCCTGAAGGGATGCTGGTTGAGAATAGCTAAAGCAAGAGAAAGAATGCCTTGACCAAGGAGGAAATCAGCGTGAAGCCAGAAGAAGGAAGCTATTGACCTGTGTCATGTACTGTTTGCCGATCTGATTCTGATTTGCCATTAAGAGACTCAGACTTTAGGAAAGGAAGATAGCAATAAGATTGAATAGTTTGTGGTAGTTCTTGTGTTCTGAAGGAAATACCCTGCTGGAGGCCAGCTTTGCAAAAATGGGACAATCTGAATAAACATTTAAAATTATGTCCACTTTTTAAAGATAGTTACCTATAACTACTTTATGTTGTATTGAACCATCATTCCTCAGCGTAAATAGGACTATCCAAAGGGAGTCCTGGTGCTAAAAAGATGGCTCAGCTCTTAAAGGCTAGATTCACAACCAAAAAGACAAAAGGAATATTTCTAGTTTATTGATGTCCTCAGGTAAACCTCTGCCAAATTTTGTAGACTATAATAAAGCAGTCCTTAAGGGCTGGAAATTTGGCTCAGTTGGTTGAACATTTGGTCTAGTGTGCACAAAGAGCCCTAGGTCAGTCCCCACCATATTTAAACCTACCCATCATGATAGCACAAGCCTGTAATCCCAGCATTTGAGAGGTGGAGGCAGGAGGGTCACAGTTTGAGGCCAGCCTAAAAGATCTTGTAGGTGTGTGTGTGTGTATACACATACAAAAGAAGATAATAGGATAATCCTTCAAATGTAAGAACAAATCATTTATAGGATCCCACAAATATCTATAGATATCTCCTGGGAAATCAACAGTGAACTCACAGTCTATTTTTCCTAAATACTCCTGTTTCTGAATGTTACACATTCACCCTATTGTCAATGCTGAGATCTATTAGCGTTGTTGCTGAGAGTCCATACTTTATCAATTATTTTTTTTTAGTTAGCAGTGTTGAAGTTTAAATATTAGCATTATTGTTTTTGTTGTTGATTTGGTTTTTTTTTAACAGTCTAGGTCCTTAATCTCTTTTGTACATTAGGCCATCATTTGAATGGAATGGCCCACAGCAGCTCAGACTCTTTTGCATTAATCACCACTAAGTATGCTTCCCTGGATGGAGCACATTGGTGCTTTACTTGAACCCAAGTGCCCTTCTCTTTGCTTTCCTTTCCTTCTGATCATTTTTCTTTGCCTGGTTCAGGAAGCTCTCTCTGCTCTTAGAGCTCTCAATGAGCTGAATCCACACATTCATTCTCTTGGCAAGAATCCTGCCGGTAACTTCCTTGTTTGCAGTACTGCACATGGCATACTGGGTGACATTGCAGACATGTCGACATTGCCATGGAAACACTCATGGGCATTTCTTTTGAACAGTGCCCGTTCCCTTGATGTCTACAGCATCACCCTTCTTGTAGATTCGAATGTGTGTGGCCAAAGGAACAACTCCTTGTTTCCTTAAAAGGCCTGGAGAACATATAGAATGTTTCTCCTCTTTTTCTTTCTGTTTGTTATTTTGGCAAGTTACTGGAAGATGGCTAATACATGGAAAGCTGAATATTAGCGTTATTATTCATAATGTCTCACTTAGGAGTGACTTATTTTACATACGTAGGCTTCCAATCATGTTCGGAGCAAAATGTGTATCCTCCTGTGTTTCATAAGAAGAGAACAGATCACTGGGTGTACATGTGTTCTTTTATTTTTTCCAAATATCTGCACATATGGTAGCATTTCCTTTGCATGTTTATAGCTTATATCACTCTGGTTTATTCTTGAAGTCCTGTGGATGGTGACTTTAGGTGAGTATAGCAGAGCTGGGTTGTCAATATACCAAATTTGACTGACTATATTAAAATTTCCCATTTGCAACTTCTAGAAGTATTCTAAAGCTATTGTAAGATTAGCTATTGCAAATGGAATGCATGTTTTCTTGGTTTTCCACTTAAACCTGTGGAAGATGAAAAAGAGTTATCCTCTGTATAAGTTTAAGCCAGATGCCATTAACATATCCTTTCTTCCCTCTTTACTACTCTGTGCTGACCTCTAGGTCTGGGACACCTCATCTCCTGTATCCTCATTAATGGGGCTCAGTACTTCCGGCGCATCAGTGAGTCTGGCATCAAGAAAATGTGTAGGAACATTTTCGTTCTTCAACAGAATTTGACCAACATCACCATGTCACGGGAAGCAGACTTGGACTTTGCAAGGTATGAGTGAATATTGAGTTAGGATTCTTATCCAAAACCTAATTGCCTATAATGAGCTTATCTTTGAAAAAAAAAAAAAAACAAGAAAACTTATCTTTTAAAAAGAGAAAAAGATATCTGGAGAAATAGTTCAGTTAAAGTACTTGTGGTGCAAGCAAGAGGACCAGAGCTCAAACTCTCAGAATCCACATATATGCCATGTGAGTGGGTTTGTTGACTCTCCTGTGATACTGGCCTTGGGAGGAAGAGACTAAGACACCCCAGACCAAGACCTGGGTTTTACTAGGAGACCCGCCTCCATGAGTAAGGTAGAAGACAGATGGTGGAGGATTGACATCAACCTCAGACCTTCACATGTGAGCACACACACACATTTAAACAAGCACACTCATGTGCATTCTTGTCATACACACATACATGAAAAAAGGGAAGAAAGAAGAAAGGGAGGCAGTATTTTTAAGTGACAAAACCAGCAATTCTTTAAAACCCTATTCAAAGATTAACATCCCTCAAGAAGATAGTTGTCTCACTGTCTAACCTAAGTTGTTTTGTCTTGTTTTACATTTATTTATTTTGTGGCAGGGGTAGGAAGGAGCAAGGTGAGGGAGGGCATACTATAGAGAGCGTGTGGAGATAGATCAGAGGGTGACGTGCTTCTCTCCTTCCAACACATGAGTCCTGGGATTGACGTCAGGTCATCAGTCTAGGTAACAGGTATCTTTACCTGCTGAGCTGTCTCACTGGCCTCAAACTTAAGTTCCTCATTCTATAAACCATTGGTGATTTTCCTAGAGTAAAAGAGTAATATTTGTAGCATTTCATAAGATACATAAGGAAGTAGGTAATGCTTTAGCCTAGAGACAGTGAGTGCTACATGGTCTACCTTCTGGCTTTGAGTACATATGCTGCATGTATTTGATTTTTCAAGCATATATATGCATATGATTTCTCCTTTTACAAAATTGAAGCTATGTTAATGTAACTTAAAATATATTCATTGCATTCTGCAATTCAGTAAAAAATCTTTGAAAACATGATTTTTTTTTCAAATACTCACTAATACTTATAGAAAATTTCACTTTCAATAAGTGAATAAATCCATGACATAAATTAACAGAACTTTATTTTCTAATCACTTTGGATGTCAGTGGTTTGCATTTTGTTTCTCTCGTGGTAAGAAAGGACTGAACTTACCTGTACGTGTGCCTGTTCAGACACTGTTTCTGCAGTGACCCAGTTGAAAGCTGTCCTGTTTCCTTCCCACTGGGAGCAGAGTCATCGCCCTTTTTCTCCTCAAGGTTGCTCGTCTCAATTCTTAATGTTTCCTTCTAAGTCGCTCTTCAAGTGGTAGGGTTAATTTTATTTTACACCATTTGGTTTCCACATTGAATAATAAACAAACCCTTAGTGCTTTATTGGCAGTTCAAACTGTTGGGTAGAACGCGGATGGCAGTATGTAAGCGACTTCTCCCACTCTTCCCTTGTGCTCCGTTTCTTACAGTTAGGAGAACTAGACCTTAAACTTTATTTCCAAATGCCTTTTTACCTGGCAAAACACTTGTTTTTAGTAGTCCAGAGTGTTTCTGTGTATTACTTCTGGTTCTTTACATTTGACTTTTCGGTTCCTCTAGAAATTTGGGAAAAAATTGAAATAATTTTTGAATATATAAGAGCATGATATAGTACCATGTAACTTTGACTATGATAAAGGCATTTGTGCTGGGGTCTTTGCTTGGAAAGTGGCCCGAATGTATTCCTTTTTAACTTTTCTAATCTAGTGGATCGCTACCCACTTGCTTCTCTACCACTCTCTCTTTCCCTATATTTTTTACTGTTTGCAGGAAAGTGGTGTGTGTGTGTGTGTGTGTGTGTGTGTGTGTGTGTGTTCATTAAATTTCATGTTTTATGATAAATTTGGTGGAAAGCCTTCCTTGTTCAGATTAGGGAAACCAGGTGTGACTGAATGCTGCATTTATTTGGCCGCTCTTATGGGAAATGATCTCATTATTGAATTAGTCTATCCATAATAACATTGACAAGGGGAAGTTAAGAACATGGAGGCCTGAGGGATACAAAGAGCCATTACTAATTCTCTGAGGACTATAATTCCTAAATTCAATCATCCTTTTTTAAATGATTTTTTTTATTTAGCTGAAGTAAGTAAATTAACACAGTTCTTGGCAGACAGTATGGGGCCCAAACACATACTAAAAAACCAGCGTCTGCATCATGAAGCTCTGACGGGCTAGCACTGAGATTGGCATCAGTGGGCGATGTTCCAGTGAAGGGTTTCTGCAGGACATAATTGAATGGCAACTCACTCATGCCTTTCACAGTGGGGTTTCTGAATTATATCCAAGGAGTGGGTAAAAGGTGAATGTGACCGCCAGGGAGGGTATGTCTAGTGTTAGCCTTGTTCTATAATGGATTGTGCAGGCTAGTGCACAGTCAGCATGGGCAGATTCTGTGCTCCAGATCCTGCATCAGACACCATCTCTCCTTACTCAATGGGAGCTTCTCCATGTTTCCTTGCTGCTTGGAACAGATCGCATGATCACTAGATATGGTGAGAAAATGAGTCGATGCCAAACCGAAGCTGATGAAGAGTTTGCAAAATAACCAGTTAGGCGATCTGCCCTGAAAGTTTTCGTCAATAAATATAGTCAATTTTGTATCCACTCAGAAGAAGCAAGAGTGTCTGTCAATGTTGTAAAGCAGAAGATACCAAAAGCTGGAACCTAGGCCGCCAGTCCATGGTCTCTTCCCTTCTCATTTGCTCTTGTTCTCATGTAGATGTATTTCACAGCCTTATCTTCCTCTTCTCTTTGAGGTAGGAGTTAATTTTCTGAAATGGTCTCCATCAATTCCCCCAAATTTGAAACTGTGTAAAATAAATACCAAAACCAGAACTAACAGACTACAGCAGTGCGTCTCGGCATTCCTCAAGCAGCATCTAATCAAGCATGGGCAACGGCATCTGTATTTCCATTGACTCTCTATAGAAATGTTATCTTCTAACAAGTAATTAATCACCAGTCGCCATGTGTCAGAAAACCGACTTAACAAGAAGTTGTACAGCACTTGTAGGTTTTTTCACTGCTGCTGCATTCCTGGCCGGTCAAAAATATAACACCTTTATGTAGTAAAGAATTAGGGGATGTGGAACGATTCTACGTCTGCTGGTTCTCCTACCCACACCTTGACTGCCTGTCTCTGTATACACACTGTACTTTACTCTCTACTGGGGTAGATTAGGTGAACAAAGAGTCAAGACAGCCTGAACATTACCACGATTGTGGAGAGCTCTGTCCTCCATGTTGATGATCACTTAAATTTTGCTGTCATCTTTGACTCTTTATCCCACCTTTTTATTTTATTTTATTTTATTTTATTTTATTTTATTATTATTATTATTTTTTTTTTTTTTGGTTTTTCGAGACAGGGTTTCTCTGTGTAGCCCTGGCTGTCCTGGAACTCACTCTGTAGACCAGGCTGGCCTTGAGCTCAGAAATCCGCCTGCCTCTGCCTCCCAAGTGCTGTGATTAAAGGCGTGCACCACCACCGCCCGGCTTTATCCCACCCTTTAATTTTCAGAATCCAAAAGATCCTCTCCCCAAGAAAATCATAGCAGATTAACTGGAAAGTTTTTGGGTCTCTAAGTGTGCATGTCTGTCACAGCTCATCTAAACTTGAGCTGCCATGTTCATTCCCAGAAATAAGTCACCAAGGCCACCATGGGTGCCTTGTGGTAGGAGGACAGAGCGCAGCAGAAGGGTAACGAGCTGTGTGACATGATTACCTGCCAGTCTCTGTAGATGAGAGGTGAGGCCCTTATTCAAAAAGAATAACCCAGAGTGGCTTTCCCTAGTTCCTCTTCTCTTTCTCTTTTTCCTTTTGCAGGGATAGAATATTTGTTTGGTTTTGTTGGGTTTTGTTGTTGTTCTTGTTTTTGTGTGTTTGGTTGGCTAGTTGGTTTGTTTTTTTTGGGGGGGGGGGTAGGACGTTGGAGAGAGTCTTTGTTTTGTTCTTTGCGATAGGGTCTCACTATACAGCACTGGCAGGCCTCAAACTTGCTATGTAAATTAGACTGCCCTGGAACTCACTGGAATCCAACTGGTTCTAAAGGTGTAGCTGCTAAGCCTGTCAATTCTTCCTTTTGTTCTATCTTCCCATACTGCTTTGCTTCCTGCTTTACTAATTAGCAGTTTGGGGTCATTGCCCCCCACAAACACACACATACATCCCCATTTTGTGTTTCTTTAGACAAGTGTCTTCATCTAAACCTTTCAAAGATAAAGAAATGAAAGCTTAAGTTCAAGAAGCATTACGGAGACCAATTCTAAAATGAAGAACAGGACGTTTCTTAACATTGTTATTCCTTTATTCAGTGAACACTTATTTTCTGGAAGTGTGTCCTCTCTCTTGGTCCTATCCTGGAGAAACTTGCATTGTTATGAGGCAAAGTACAAACGAATAGATAGGTAAAATGTAAACTATATCAGATGATGTGAGAATGTCAGTGCTGATGAACTTGCGTTGTTGAGAGGCGAAATACAAACTAGTAGGTAAAATACAAAGTCTGACAGTTTTTCAGACATGCTGTGATTAAAAAAGAAAGCTAAGCTTAAAAAGGAAAATTGAGAGTGCAGGGTTTAATTTCAGTACTCATGGTAGTCCTTAATGAAATGATCATATTTAGAGGGTGGAATCTATAGGAAAAGTGGGAACAAGCCTTCAGAATATTTAGGGAAAGACCATAGCAGAAAGACCAAAGGGGCTCACAGGATGAAGACCCAGAGAGAGGCATATGCTTGACGAAGAAAGCAGAAAGGTGAGTGTTGATAGAACAAGAAGAGGTAAGATCATGGATGCATTCAAAGGAGCTGAGCACTCGAATGCCATTGTAGTGACGCTGACTTTCGTTAGAAGAAGTAGGACACACGGTAACATGGAGGGAGAAGTGTGTCACAATCTGAACCCTCCTGTCCACTCTGAGAATCACAGGCCTGGGAGGAGACTAGCATATAAATAGAAGTATCCATCAGAAAACAGCAACAGGCATTCTTCAAGTGAACCGTGGTGATCCAGACCAATCGGCACTGGGGAAAATAAGAAACTTAGGCTAGACTGTAATAGTCAAGATGACAGGGAGAACCGGAGACTGCTTTCTTCTGAGCAATTCAAAGCAGAGTGTTTAATGCACTGAACCAGACTATGGGTAAAGCTAGATGAATTTGGGGATGGGAGATACCAAGAGTTTGAGTGTGATACAATGCTTGATATGCCTGTTACAGATATGAATGGAGGGAGATAAGAGGAAGGACATGAGAAAAAACCTAGTGTGTAGGAGAGTCTGGCCTATTCTACCTCACACCAGTCGGAATGGCTAAGATCAAAAACTCAGGTGATAGAGGTGATAGTAGATGCTGGCGAGGATGTGGAGAAAAAGGAACACTCCTCCATTGTTGGTGGGATTGCAAGATGGTGCAACCACTCTGGAAATCAGTCTGGCGGTTCCTCAGAAAATTGGACATAGCATTACCTGAGGACCCAGCTATACCACTCCTGGGCATATACCCAGAAGATGTTCAAACATATAACAAGGACATATGCTCCACTATGTTCATAGCAGCTATATTTATGATAGCCAGAAGCGGGAAAGAACCCAGATGTCCTTCAACTGAGGAATGGATACAAAAATGTGGTATATTTACACAATGGAGTATTACTCAGCTATTAAAAACAATGAATTTGAGAAATTCTTAGGTAAATGGATAGAACTAGAAAATATCATCCTGAGTGAGGTAACCCAATCACAAAAGAACACACATGGTATGCACTCACTGATTATTGGATTTTAGCCCAGAAGCTTGAAATACCCAAGATTCAACTCACAAACCACATAAAACTCATGAAGAATGAAGACCAAGTGGGGGTGCTTCAGTTCTTCTTAGAAGGAGTAACAAAATACTCAAGGAAGCAAATATGGAGACAAAGTGTAGGACAGAAACTGAAGGAGGGGCTGTCTGGAGACCATTCCACCTGGGTATCCATTCCATGTGCAGTCACCAAAGGTAGATGCTGATGTGGATATCAGGAAGTACATGTTGACAGGAGTCTGATATAAGCTGTCTCCTTAGAGGTCTGCCAGAGTCTCACATATTCTGAGGCAGATGCTCACAGCTAACCATTGAACTGATCATGGGGTTCCCAATGGAGGAGTTAGAGTGAAGACTGAAGGAGTTGAAAGGGTTTGCGACCCCATGGGGAGAGCAACAATACCTACCAACCAACCAGAGCCCCCAGAGTCTAAACCACCAGCCTGGGAGCACTTAGGGAGGGACCCATGGCTCCAGCTGTATATGCAAGGGAGAATGGTCCTGTCAGGTATAGGTGGGAGAGGAGATCCTTGGTCCCATGAAGGCTGGATGCCGTGTGGGGGGGAATTTAAGGATGGGGAGATGGGAGTGGGGAGGTAGGTGGGGGTACATCCTCATAAAAGCAGGAGGAGGGGGGATGGGATAGGGGGTTCCTGGGCGGGAGAGGGGAAATGGGGTAAGGGGATAACATCTGAAATGTAAATAAAATATCCAATAAAAAAATAAATAAATAAATAAAAATTAAAAAGGAGAGTCTGGCCTAGAGAGAAGAGCTTAGGAACCATCACTGTACACATGAGGTCTGAACCCAGAAGAAAGAATGAGAAGTGAGATTTGACTGGGAGAACAAGCAGGAAAAAAAAGAGAGAGAGAGATGCTGTCTGAGAAATGAGCAGTGACTGCCTCACTGTTTATATTCTGGGGTGCTGAAAAGGTGCTAGCTAGAGAGTGAGTAAACAGCACTAAGGAAGGTAACTAACTCAGGGAAAGAGGTATCCTGGAGGTGCCTCTGCGTCAAGTGCTCCTCCTGGGCTACACTAGCTCAGTACAGAGAACTGGCTGCTGGTAGACTTGATCAGAGGCCTTGACCTTGATTCATAGTCCCCCTTCTTTCCTATGTAATTTATCTAAAATAGGAGCCAGCCTCACGTTAAACAGGCTTCTCTTAATTTGTAGTAGGTTTAGATGTGATTAGAGCAAATACAACCAGAATGTCTGTACTATGATATGGAAAAGGCCACATTGGCAGCATCTCATTTACCAAGGTCAACATCAGCATTCATGAACATGTTCACAATGTAAGGCTTTGATACTGCATGATGAAACTGGCACTTGACCTCTGTAATCTTTCTCCAAAAATGATCAGAAAGATTTTTTATGCAGGGATAGTTATAAAATACCTGACCAGCACTCCTCCGTAGTATAAAAGCCATTAGAAACAAACCAAACAAACACAAAAATTGGTGAAGCTATCTCAGCCAGGAGACACGACAACTGAATGTCTCTCCTGTCCTGGATGGGGTCCTGAAATAGAAAGAGCATGCAGTAAAAATGAGAGAAGTCTGGGTGGAGTTGGATTGTAGTTAATGATGGTATATTAATGTTGGTTCATTAGTTGTGATAAATGTGCCATACTAATACAAGATGTTAGTAGGAATGATGAATATAAGTTACTTGAGAAGTTTATCCTAACTTACTAACTTTTTGTGACTAAAAACTTTTTTAAAATAATCTATTAAAATGTTGTTGAAGACATTTAGGCCATGAAGACCTACAGGCGGTCTACATCTACAGGGTGATTTATGTTGAGCATGGATAGATGCTCAGCATTGTTTGTTCTTAGAGAAGTAAAATCACACTGAGGTGAGCCTGCGCAGTCCAAAACAACTGTGAAAGAGTGGGCTCTTTGGTTACGAGCACTGACTGCTCTTCCAGAAGACGCAGGTTCAATTCCCTGCACCCACATAGTGGCTAACAACCATTTGTAATCCATTTCCTAGGGACCCGATACCTACTTCTAGCCTATATGGGCAATGCATCCACAAGGTGCAGGCATACGTGCCACCAAATACCCATATACGTAAAATAAAATTGAGTTTTACGTGCTGACATGAATATAGAGAAACTAATGCTAGTGGGAAAATAAGAGGTATGGTGGCCTTGAAAAACATTTACCCCGTCTTCAAAAAATTAAAAATAGACTTATCACATGACTCAGAGATTCTACCCAAGAGAAATCAAAAATACATGCACTCAAAAATTGTTACCAAATTTTATAGCAATGTTATTTATACTTAATGGGTGGGTGAATGAAATGTGAATCCATACAATAGATATTACGTGGCCACAACATGAAACATAATATATGACAAGCCTTTGCACATGAGGCTAAATTAAAGACGCTGACCATGAATAGCTACATTGTATGTGACTCTGTTGTGAAATGTCAAAAATTGGCGAATCTTCAGAGCTAGCAGTTACTTACTGTTTGGAGCTTGTGAGGAAATGAAGATGTGGACTCAGGATTTCTTTTGGGAATGAGTAACATATTCTAAAATAGATTTTGCAGATGGTTGTACAACTCTGAATATATTAAATGATCTTGAACTCTATACTTCAAATATGGAAATTGTATGGTAGCTGAATTATATTGCAGTAAGATTTTTTTATGTTGAGCTTTAAAGCTTTAAAAGTCCCAAATGATTCGTCATAGAAAATGAGTAGCTCAAGTTTTATACCACACTAATAGAGAACTTTGTCAAAGAAATATCCTACGCATTTTCACATCTCCCTAATCACCCTGAGAGGTGAACAGTCAAGGAAGAATTTATAAGGAAGTGGTTCGTAATTTAAATACTAAGTGGAGTTATCCAGAGGTAGGGGAAGAACCACTCAAGCAGAAAGTGAGGGACCCTGAAAGATAAGGCCTGGGGGACAGTGAGATTCCCCGTGGTAAGCTCTGGATGACACTTTCTTGCCTGTAACTCAAAACATACTCTTCATCGTTTCCCTTGCCCTCACTTATCTCTTGTTATCATATACCTAACCTGTTTTGTATCTGATTGTTCACCTTGTCTACACACAATAGAATGAGACCTCCATAGGCAAGGCCTATTTTTATATTTATAACAGTCACTGCAGTAGTCCCAACTGAGTAAGAAAGACCTCAGTTGTAAATGTCCTCGATTGTAAAGTGATTGCTGAAGGTGTGGTGTATAGGTCATGAATCAGCTCAGAGCTGGCTGGGATGAAGACAGATATGGGAAGTGAGACAGAGTTAAGTAATGGTAGAATGGCAAAGGCAGAGGAGAGGGAGTTAAGGGTGACCCTGATGCATCTAAGCACAGAATCAGCAAGTAAGGTAGGGGCACAGAGCGGGGACAGGGCTTGATGTGGGAAGGGTCATCAGTGTGAAGATGTGTGTAAGACGGCTGTGGGACTTTAGAGTGGATGTGTCTAAGACACAACAGAAAGCTTAAAAGAAAGGGTAGGGGTAAACAAACAGACCTGGGGCAGCATCTGCATGAAACCATTCAACCTAGAAAAGGAAGGGTCCATAGGACAAGGACAGGAAGAGAATGATACATAAAAGCCAACAGAGCGCACAGCCTTGCTGCTACCTGAATAGAAGTGCTACTTTCCCCATCATTGGACCAAACATCCCCCTTCAGGATGAATTAAAGCCTTGTCTCTTTTTAAGTCATCCCCATCCCAGGTGAGTTCACCTACCCAGATTCTTCCTTGAGGTACCAGAAGGAGCCCAGCCCAGAAACTAAACTAAGTGCTAAGTGGGACTCCTGTTTCATCCTTGACCTTTGTACTTTGCTAAGTCTAGCCATGTCAGGCATGGCTGCGAGTGTTGAATTCCTCCCATAGGGACTGTTCTGTATACTTATTTTCTACAGGCCTATTGCAAAGGGACATTATTTTGATTTTTTACAGGAAGGTTAGGTTTTCCTATCTGTCGTGACCAGGGCATAGCTTGCTATAGAATCAGCGATGCCATGCTGCCACCTACTGGAAACACCCATAGCCATCAGGACAGACCTGTGATCTGAAGGGCTCTGCTTCCTGAAGACTTTAGTGACTGGGCTGAACACTGACTGCTTCCCCTTGGAGACTAATTCCTTTGCTTGGCCAGAAACAAAATATTCTCTGCATACGTTTCACTGGTCCTTTTTTAACCAGCTTTACCCTACTGTCATTCATGCCTGCCTTTCCAATCCCAACCTTTGTTGCAGGCTTCCCTTCACGGGGCTTCATCTGACCAGTTTCTGTTTGAATTTGTGTTCACATTAGGCCAGTCTTCTGCCAAACATTCTTTTAATAATGATGACTTCTAAACGTTCTGAGAAAGTAGCTTTAATTCAACAGTGATAATAAAGCCACCCTGACTCCTAGCTGCAGGAAAAACTGGTAAATGATGAGTTTTATAGTTTTTACTGCCTGATATAAAAAAGAGACCTGTTAATAAAATTCAGTAATAAAACAAAAATGAGTATAACTTGATGTCTAAGAGTGTTTTCTTAAGGATCTTCTATAACATTACGTAAATAATGTTACTTTTCTTGAATTTAACCTTCCTTTGACTTTGCTCCCCATTTCTGCATATACCATTTTCTTCTGGTCTGGCCTCTCTTAAGTTTATTATACTTAAAGTAGATTTCATACATTGTAGAAACTAATCGGTCTCTAATTAATATGGTTTAATTGGGGCTTTTTTGAATGCAGGTGAGCATGCCTCACCAGCCTGCGTAGTCTCCACAGAGCGCCTGAAAACAATGAGTCCTCATAATCTTCCAAAAAAAAACGCCTGTCTCTAATTAATGTCTGAGTTCTCGTAGACATGCCTCGAGTTTGAAGGCCTTGGTTAAATAAGATTTCCTTTTTGTCATGATAACACACAGTCAGTTTCTAACTTGGGGCTCCTCACGATTCCTGGCTGTCAGTGGATCTTTTCATTGTTGCTTATTTGCTGGAACTGGCATTGCTCAGAGAATACCGTAGATGGCAGATGCTATTATGCAAGAAGATCCCAAGGAATAGAAATTAGAAATAACTTGTCCAAGATCTCTCATCAGACTGCTATTTATGTATCCTTCATGCCTCTTTGGTCTCATGCTTAAGTTAGCCTTCCGTGTGAGGCTGTTTTTCTGCCTGGAAAGGACTGGGTTACATTGTGCTATGAAAAAAGCCCAAGAAATATCACTTATTGATTCTAGTAGAATTCTTACTGAAAAATTGGAAGCTGGAAGCTGGCCCCTTTTCGTTTTATAAATAAAAGTTTAGTGTTGAAATTAACATGTTTAAAGTTCAAAAACATGGACCAAGGAGACAGCTCAACCAGTAAGTGACTGAGGCAGAGGGACCTGAGTTCAGTCCCCAGAACCCATATAAAAATAGCTGAGTGTGGTAGTCCATGCTTGTAATCCCAGCATTGGGGAAGTGGAGACAGGTAAATTCCTGAGACTAAGTTCAACCCCACTCAATAAGCTCCATTTGTCTCAAAAGGAAGTTTGAGACACCTGAGGACTGAGGCCCAAGGTTGTTCTAAAGCCCACCTACATCCTAGTTTCCCAAACTGAGACTTTTTTTAAAATTGGATATTATCTTTATTTACATTTCAGATGTTATACCTTTCCGGTTTCCCTTCCACAAACCCTCCTATCCCATCCCCCCTCCCACTGCTTCTGTGAGGATGCTCACCCACCCACCCACCAACTCCCACCTCACCACCCTGGCATTCCCCTACATTGGGGCATCCAGCCTTCACAGGACCCAGGGCCTCTCCTCCCATTGATGCCCAACAAGGCCATCCTCTGCTACTTATGTGTCTGGTGTCATTGGTCCCTCCATGTATACTCTTTGGTTGGTGGTTTAGTCCCTGGGAGCTCTGGGAGGTCTGGTTGGTTGATATTGTTGTTCTTCATATGAGGTTGCAAACCCCTTCAGCTCCTTCAGTCCTTTCCTCCATTGGGGACCCCATGCTCAGTCCAATGTTGGCTGCGAACATCTGCCTCTGTATTTGTCAGGCTCTTGGCAGAGCCTCTCAGAGGACAGCTATATCAGGCTCCTGTCAGCAAGCGCTTCTTGGCATCTGCAATAGTGCCTGGGTTTGGTGTCTGTATATGGGATGGATCCCAAGTGGGGCAGTCTCTAGATGGCCTTTCCTTCAGTCTCTACTCCACACTTTGTTCCCATATTTGTTTTAGACAGGAACAATTTTGGCTTAAAAATTTGGAGATGGGTAGGTGGCCCCATCCCCCTACCAGGAGCCTTGCCTACCCTCTGGATATGGTCTCTACAGGGTCTCTCTCCTCTTTGTTGGACATTTCAGCTAATCTCATCCCTGTTGGGTCCTGGGAGCCTTTGCTTTCCTAGCATCTGAGACTTTCTAGTGGTTACCCCGAGTTCCCCATCCCTCATTGCTACACACCTCTGTTCAATTTCCTGACCCTCTGTATATCATCCCTGTCTCCTCTCATACCTGATCCTGGCCCCCTTCCCCCCTCCCAAATCCCTCCCATCCTCTACCTCTCATGAGTATTTTGTTCCCCCTTCAAGAAGGACTGAAGCATCCACACTTTGGTCTTCCTTCTTCTTGAGCTTCATGTGGTCTGTGAATTGTATCTTGTATATTCCGAGCTTTGAGGCTAATATCCATTTATCAGTGAGTGCATACCACGTGTGTTCTTTTGTGACTTGGTTATCTCACTCAGGATGATATTTTCTAGTTCCATCCATTTGCCTAAGAATTTCATGAATTCATTGTTTTTAATAGCTGAGTAATACTCCATTGTGTAAATGTACCACATTTTCTGTATCCATTCCTCTGTTGAAGGACATCTGGGTTCTTTTCAGCTTCTGGCTATTATTAATAAGGCTGCTATGAACATAGTGGAGCATGTGTCCTTGTTATATGTTGGAACATCTTTTGGATATATACCCAGGAGTGGTATATCTGGGTCCTCAGGTAATACTATGTCCAATTTTCTGAGAAACTCCTTATATATGAATAAATGCCTAGGCCCTTTGGCTTGTTTCCACTAGCTCATAACTCAGCTATCTTGTTTAAACTAGTCTGAGTCCTGCTACTTGGTTAATTATCTCACCTCAGGTTCATGTGACGTGACCGACTTCCTCAAAGTTCAGGGCAAATTTTCCCAAGCCAGAGGACAAACACTCACACACACACACACACACACACACACACACACACACACAGAGTACCTTCTATATCCTTCTGCATTGCTTTCCCCCTTCCCTAATCTGGAAAGACCAAACTCAGATGCTGAAAGGAAGCCACATGGCCATGGTGAACAAAATAGCTTTGCTCTCAAGTCTCTCCTAATGTGTCTGCCCATGTCATTCTCTTTGTAAGCCAGATTTTTCTAATTTTTTGTATTCTGAAATCAATGTTTTATGTGCTTAATTTTCACTTATATTTTAACCTATATAAGGTCACTTATATTTCACTTAATTTTTCCTATATTTTAGTATTTTATTACTCTCATTTTTATTAGCATGTTCCCCTCCCCACATAATCATAAACATCTTGTAACTAGTCACCTGGATTGTATTTAGTTTTATTTCTGGATGTCTATAGTTTTTTAATGTAGTTTGTTTATTTTCTCGTCTCTTTGTAATAGACTCATATAAATTGAAAATATTTATAAACATGGTCTAGGCTTGAAAATATGTTTAGGATACATGAATTTACATGTGTTTCAGAGAGCATCCATCAATAAATAAAAATAGATTGCCAAGAAATAATTTTTATACTTACCCTTATATTCCTGTGGAAATAAATTGCTTTCTCTAAAACAAGGGCAGCTCCAAAATAGATTTGATGTAAATTATCCATGTGTGATAATGAAGATACACTATTGTGGTAAAAATGAGCATGCCTATAGCTGAGCTTCATACGTGCACTGTAGTAGATGCTTTCTCCACATCGGTTCTTTGAAATTCTGTGTGTAGCTGTTACAGTCACATCTTGTGGATAAAAGGGGGGATACCTAGGAGGTTAAATAAATTCCCAGTTCATAAAATAATATCTATTATGTGTAGGATCACACATAGATCAGTGTTGCATATATATACATATACATGTATAAATGTAACTGTCTTAGTGTTTTAGTGCTGCGAACAGAAACCATGACCAAGACAACTCTTATAAGGATGACATTTAACTGGGAATGGCATACAGGTTCGGAGGTTCAGCCCATTATCATCAAGGCAAGAGCCTGGCAGCGTGGGGATAGAGGAGCTGAGAGTTCTACCTCTTGTTCTGAAGGCAGCTAGCAAAAGACTGGCTTCCAGGTGGCTAGGACAAGGATATTGAAGCCCATGCCCACAGTGACACACCTACTCCAACAAGGCTACACCTCCTAATAGTGCCACTCCCTGGGCCAAGCATATATAAGCCATCACAGTAACCTTCTGAGTCCATTCGATGTTGCTCAGATGTATATATTTTAGAGCTGACCACTTGGTATTAGAGAACCAGCTATGGAGCTGGTCTCTAGGGAAGACTAATTCTCCCCATCTCAGCAGTTACTAATTACCTGAAGATTTAGGGGTGGGGTCCTTGTGATATTTCTCCCATCCACATCATATATCAACTGGTGTTTAGGTCTTGTTTAGGCTCCATATTGTTGATATGTTAAGGGTGCAGCTTTCCTGTCCTATATAGAAGACAGCCTCCCAGCAAACGTCCTGGTCCTCTGGCCCTTATGTCTTTCTGCCCCTTCTTCCTTGATGTCCTCTGAGCCTTAGGTATTGGGCTTGTAGTATAGATGTGTCTACTGGGGTGAGCACGCCCCCAGTCGTTTGCTCTTTGCAGTTTGACCAATTACAGCTTGCTATAATGGTCTCTATCTGCTGAAAAAAAAAAAAAACTTTTGGATGAGGGATGAGAGCTACGTTTCTTTGTGGATATAAGGATAAGTATTTAGAATCGAGTTACAGATTCTACTGGTAATTTTAAGTAACTTTCCTTAACAGTTTAAAGAGAGTTCCACAGAAAAATGATTTAATACCCTGGTCTTACAGGGTTAGTTTTGCTCAACCTTCTTATATTGTCTTCCCAAATGCCTGTCATAGAGTAGCACTTGCTTCTATCCCTAGATCACGCCTTAGAGCCACAGCACAAGTTAGAGCCAGCACTTGATCATCCATTTTCCTGACAAACTCTAGCTTTGCTCCCAAATTCTTACACCTGCACTGCTAAGACAACAAGCAGCTTAACAAGTGGTTCCCAAAGCCAAGAGAATATACAGGTTTCCTGCAGTGATGTCTTTTTTTTTTTTTTCGAGACAAGGTTTTTCTGTGTAGTCCTGGCTGTCCTGGAACTTACTCTGTAGACCAGGCTGGCCTCGAACTCAGAAATCCGCCTGCCTCTGCCTCCCAAGTGCTGGGATTAAAGGCGTGCACCACGACTGCCCGGCTGCAGTGATATCTTTTGCCTAGGCATATATGAGCAGGTTGTCAGGCACCCAGGAGATGCCCATGTGGGCAGTTCATGGAGAGTCTAGGAGACATACTGACTTTATCTTCTGAAACCCATATAGTATCCTACTATCAGAGCCACCCTCTGTTCTTGTTTAAGGCTTGCTCATGTTCTCTCTCTCTCTCCCTCCCTCGCTCCCTCTCTCCTTCTTCTTCCCTTCCCCTCCCTAACTACTGTAGCCAAAGAAGTCACAATGACTAAAATGCTAATCTGTATATCTAGCCAACATTTCTGGTTTTCTGATATTTGGGAGGACAGGGCTTGGTGCTCAGGATTGCACCCAAGACTTCTCACATTCAGCAATCCTGCTTCTCACTTTGAGTAACATACTCAGTAATGTGCCTGTGATGCATAGCACTACTGCAGAACAGAGGTGTTGTGTCATGATTCTGCCCAGCTAGAGATGAATGCGAATGTTTTGAGCACAGTAAAGGCTGGCTAGGCTAAGTGAGCTATGACAAGCCATTGGTTAGATAGAGTATATGCATTTTACAGTATTTGCAACTTACAGTGGATTCAGGGGACATAACTGTCATAAGAAAAGATGTGTATATTTTATTTGTGTAGTAGATGACCAGCAAGTGTAGCCCTTAATCATTACATGAACTTGAGTGAGTGAACTCCACTCATTTGGCTGAAGTTCTCCCACCTGTAAAATGATTTTAACTAGAGGAGAAGCAACCGCATGCTATCATGCCA
The DNA here is from genome assembly GCF_004785775.1 of Grammomys surdaster. Lineage (NCBI taxonomy): Eukaryota > Metazoa > Chordata > Mammalia > Rodentia > Muridae > Grammomys > Grammomys surdaster. The sequence continues at coordinate 1,293,937 of NW_021604631.1, forward strand.
GAGATGGGATCCAGAGGACTGGGGCTCTACTTCCGTCTCCAGTTCTCAAAAGAAAAGGAAAGGAAAGCAGCCCACTCCAATCTGTTTCCATAAGGAAACCAAAGATTTCTGGGAGGTACACTTCTCCATGGGCCCTTCAGATAATGCATGTGTGAATGAATGAATGAATGAATGAATGAATGAATGAATGAATGAATGAATGGAAGGGTGAATGAGGAGAGAGGTCATGTAGGCCTGTTTCTTATCACTGTCAAAATCATGCCTGTAGCATTTATTCCCCATACCAGCAGAAGAGCAAGACAGATGATAGAAGCTAGCTACTGCCTGTGCATGACCTATAAAGGTCTTAGTAGACTCCAAACAGTAATTGACAAAATAAACATGTGGGTACTCAAAAACATAAATGTCACCTCCACCAGAGCTCCTCATCTGCTGTGCTGTGCTTTTCCAGCTGATGGAAGGCTTTATTCAGATCAGCCATTGCACTTTTTCCCGGGGGGCACTTTTAATCTTTGTGTTCTAACCTTTAAAGACACAGGCTTCGGTTGCTGCTGTAATGATTTCTGTTGCTTGGCATCTGCATGTTCAGATTCCTCCAAAGAACTGCACCTTCTATTTTCCTCTACTGCAATTGGGGAGAAATGAGAAAACCCAAGTGGGGGTAGGAGAGGCCAGCACTTGATTGACTTCTCTCTCCCAGTACTCCAAGTTGGGAGGAGGAATCAATGGCCACAACTTTTCAGCAGACCTGAGCACTGTGTCTCATTCTCCTTTAGGCGATCTATTCCATAGAGACGCTGATTAAATATTTTGGAAGTATTGGGATTGAGGAGGAGGAAGAAGCTGGGGATTTTTAGTGGCTAGAGCCTTTTATTGACAACATTAAAGGCTTCATGATATATTCGACCAGAAATTAATTACAGCCCAGTTCCCCATTTCTCCCTTAGGTGACAGTCTTCTGTTGATGTGTGCCGCTGTGAAAGTAATAATAGGTTTCAAATGTTTGTGAGAAACATAAAGTAATTACTTGCTGTGGTAAATCAGTCATTTGAAGCCTCAGCTTCCCTCTGTTCCATGGATGTGGCAGTCTGTCTGTTTTCTTTTGTTAACTTTAATTATGGAGTAGAGGAAAATTTTTTATCTTTCAGAGATTTGGACCTTTTTTTTCCATTTCTTGGTTTCTTAGTTCTCCAGGGACATAAGTATTGAAATGGTAATGACACATAAATAGCATTTCAACCGGAGAAGCATATGTCTGCCAGGGAGCTGATTGCCTTAGTTAAAAGCTTTAACTATTGGCCAGAAGCTATTGGCTAGCTTCCCTAATAACCTCCAATATTTACCATGTGCTGTGCAGAGGTATGTTTTGGGTCTCAGGAGTTTAAGGCTCCTTCTCAACAGTAGCACACACTGAAATGGTGGACTCTTAAGCCACAGCCTAGGCCCCCCTCCTTTAAATGAAAAATAATGCAGTTTTCCAACAGTACTTGCAGCTTCTTTCTTCGGGCACCTTTATTCTCCAGCAAGACTTATACAGATCAGCCTGGAAAATACTGGCCCCTCTGTTTGCTTACCTGGGCAGAGAGAAAGATTTCTTTTGCCTGTCAACCATCAGTAGGAGTCCTCCCGAGGCAGATGCATTATGGGGAGTCCACATTAACCAACATAATACATCAGCACATGGTGGCATCCATCTACTTGTACTAAAGATGACCAAATATAAACTGTAAATGTTCATGTCTTCTCAATGAACCTTCATTACCCTTTCCTGTTCTGTCTAACCTGTCCTGTTGTCGGCACTTCAGAGGTTTGCCTTGTCTCCTAGACCATACCCATTCCCTCTCATGAAATGTTAAGCTTACTCTTCCCCTTCTAATGCTAATCTCTTTCTTTGGATCATTGTGTATGTTCAGAAACGAACATGAAAACAGAATCATGCTGACTGGGATGATGGTGCCTTTTCCCTGCAGTGACAATTAGAGTATGTGATGTTTTCCCTTAAGTGTAGAAGACCTTCTCTGTCATCAGGAAGGGCACAGCTACATGGAGATAGCTGATGCATTGAGTAGACTTTACTGCATTCTGTCAGGGGTACGTCAGCATGACACCCCAACATAAGCAGTATCTGATTACACCCTTTCTCCATCATACTACGTTATAGAGTAACTCTGCCTCTGTCATAGCACCCCAGGTTTCCTGTAAGCCTAGATAGGAACAACAAATTGCTTAAAATAAATGTTTGATTTGATTACTGTACTATTAGTGACAGTAATTAAGCACATTCTTTGTGTAAGGCACCCAACTTACGTGATTTACATGTATTATCTCAGTGAAGCCCACCCTAACCTAGTGTGCTTAAGAGTTAGCATTTTCTTTCTGCAAATGGGAAAATCAAGTCTCTGAAAGAGTAGCACTGAATCAGCACTAGTGGTAGATGGCAGGACATGATTCAGTGACAAGTCTCTCTGCAGCCTGGCCATATTGTATGGCTTATGGTGACGTACAGTATTATTTCAAAAAGATATACCACAGCCGAGATGCTTTTACTGACTCTATTAAAACATGACAGGGTGTTCCCAGAGCTTAAGGGGGTGTGTGACCTCTTCTCATCCCTGAGAGAGACTGGGAAGAGAGATTGGGTAAGAGGACAGCAGGGATGTAATGGTGAATGCCGAGTGCGAACTTGACAGGTTTTAGAATCACCTTGGAGAGAAACTTTGGAAGTTTCTGAGAGGTCATCTCAAAAGTGGCTTAACTGAAGTGGGAAGACCTACTGTATGTATAAGCAACACCATTCTACAGACTGGATAGAAGGGAGAACAGTAAGCACCAGCACGTACATTCTCTCCCCTTTACTGTGAAGACAATAAAACTAGCCACCTCCCACTTCTGTCACCATCCCTTCCCCACTATGATGGGGCATACCCTCAAACTGTGAACCAAAATAAACCCCTCTTTAAGATGTTGTGTCATAT
>NW_021604631.1:1296921-1317015 GCF_004785775.1 Grammomys surdaster
CAAACTGTGAACCAAAATAAACCCCTCTTTAAGATGTTGTGTCATATATCTGTCTCTGCATTGAGAAAAATCTCTAATACAAGGGTAAACAAAACATCCAAAAGATTATGAGAAAGGCCAGTTTTGAGGTAGTCATGATCACTGATGGATCAAATGAGACACAAAAAGGTATGAGACCTCCAGAAAGACTGCAGCAGCATTAGACACCATCCAAGTCAGGGAGGAAACTGGGCCAGGCAGTCTGAAAAGAATGAGGCTGCAACCAAGAGCAGTTCCCAGAGAATCAGTAAACTCCTAGCATATGGTGGTAATGATGACAGCTGAGATTTTCAGACACTAGTATGTTTAGTCTAAATCACAAGGAACTATGTCTTTTTGTTATATCAATAGAAAACTAAGTCTTTTTAAAAAGAAAAATGCTGCATATGATTGACAGATGTCATTTTGACTACCTAGTTTCTAAATCTATTTAGAGAGTTCCTTAGTGCTTGGGTTTGGAAGGGTTTTTCCTTCCATCATAAAAATCTAGAAATCAGTGCCTGGACTCTATGTGGAGGCCAGGCTAGACCTGGCTGTGGGATGCCAACATCCAGTTCTGTCTGCTGAAGCCAAGCAAGACATGGCATTCTATGTTTCCAGCAGCAGTGCTGTTTCCATGGAACCAGCTTTGAAGAAGATTTTTTAAGTGATTTGAGCCATGATTTTAGCTGCTGCCTGGATGACTTGTTCTTGCTCACTTCCTAAATTCTAGTCTCTTGAAATTATGAGTTTCTTAATATCCTTTCTCCTTCTCTGTAACTGAGGACTCTAACTGGGACACACATATATACATGTGCAGAAAAGGCCAGGTTTCTCATACCATGGATTGCTATTAAAGCTCTGATCCTATCCCTTTTCTTCATTTTGGTCAATTATATAACACCCTTAAACATAACTATCAAGAATTTTCTTTTTTTTTTTAAGATCAACCTGACTGAATTATACCCATAGACGTTTGCTATCCAACCAACACCTAATTATTTAATCTACACATTTATTCCTGCTGTCTATATCTATGTAATAAACTACCCCATTACTCAGTACCTAAAACAGCCACTCATATTCATTCTCTTGAAATAGCAGCCACTGAGGTTCAACCATGAGCTTCTTCTGTAGGCAGTTTTGGTTTCTCTGTAGTCTGTAGTCTGGTAGCAACAGAGCTAAAATGTCTGGGTGTCTTACCTCACAGACAGACTGACTTGCTGGGGCTAGCCAGGGTGCCAGGTTTAGCATCGACGTAGGGTCCTTAGGTCTCTCGATCCCTTTACATTATCTCACAATGCCCCCTTCTCCATGTAAGTTTCACATGTCACTATTAGGGTATCACACACATGACAACATGAGACTCTGAAAGCATGACACAGAAACTTTATCAGGCTTGGACCCAGTACCTGGACAAAATCACTTCTAGCATTCCAAGTCACAGAGCTTGCCAGGTTTGACATAGGAGAGGATTAAATGAAGGCATAATGGTGGGAGGCATGGCTCGTTAGGGTTTATCTTTGGATGAGCTCCAGGTTAAATACGCTTAGCTGAGCCTGATACAGTTAGACCTATCCAATGTCTTTGTCAAGACTCTATCAGTTTCATGGAATAGAAACCTAATTCAAAGTCCCTTAAACTAGAAGGGAAAAAAATGTACTGAATCATGAAACTGAGACTTACGAGAAATAGTTGGTTTTAGACTTGCTTTTATCCCAGGATTCTAACTGTATCAGCTTGACTCCTTTCCTTCCTGCAGCTCATGCATTTATTTGAATCTACTTAGCTGTACCACATAGCCTGTCTCCCAGTAGTAGCAAAATAGTAGCTGAAATGCATTTAATATGCATAGCTAGAACTTCAAATAGTTGCCTCTCTTCTAGAAGGATAGAACAAATCTTGCAGAGGGACTTTTCCCTCTCTGTGTCCATTTGTGAACAAGTTGCTAGAGTCAGGAGGGATATGCACTGTGATAAGGCTGTCAGAGTTCCTGTCCACCTCTGAGGTGGAGGGCTGATGAATCTAGCCTGGGCCTCAGAGAACATGCTCTAAAGATAAGGTTGCTTACCCAATCGATAGGGGACAATGCTGGATACACAGGAAGGAGAAATGAAGCTACACCCAGGAGCAGTTTGCTGCATGGATACAGTTTAATCAGGAAATAACACTAAAGTGTAGACAGACACTTCAAAACAATCACATTATAGAGAGGCATTTTTATGGAGAGAGAGAGACGATGCTGAGGATGTTATTCAGGGTAGATTGAAGTAATTCAGGGACATGTTGAAGAAGTCTGTTTTTAGCTGCATTTTGAAAGTTAAGATTTAAAAAGAAGAAAATAGGCAGAGGAGAGGTTGGAAGTGTGAGTTCCCCAGTAACCGTTCAATAATAATTCATTCTCGACAACTGGGACCTTGACCGTTGTGTGTACATATGCACACACAACAAAAGCCCATGTATGCATATTCTATATTTTGAGGAAAGCTTTCTCCTTATGCTATTAAAATGAATTTACTAAGTATAATTTGGGGATTTTTTTCCCAACACTAGACCTAAAAGAAAGTCAAGAGTTGATGGATTATGACATGTTGTATGGTATTGTTTCAGGTTCAGTCCACTCCAAGAAACATAAAATTAACCCTGAATGTGACAAGTGAGGGTTTGAGGGTTTGAGAGGCCCATACAAATATAAAGTGGTGATTGCTGTCAAAGAAAAGCCTTTTTCAGATATGTATTCATTTTGTCCTCTGACACTTCGACTAACAACATATACTTAAATTACCAGAAATAATAGTTTCCTGTGTTATATCCCTCCTGAGAAGCTGAAGGCTACCAGGAATGTGAATTAATTTAATACCTCTCCTGCGGTAAGAAAGGAAAATGGTAAACACTGCTCCCCCTCTCTCCTCCATCTCTTCCCCTTTCTTTCTCCCTCTCCACCAAAAGGTCTTTTCCTGGTACTGCTGCATTTATTTTATACTGAATTTCTTTCACTAAAGGAAGCTTTTGTTTCTCTTTCTACTAGGGTATCTTTTCCTTCTATACAGTCTGCTTTCGTGGCTTAGGAAAAGTTTGTCTCTTTTTAAATATTTGTTTGTTTGTTTGTTCATGTATTTATTTATTTGTGGGTGGGTAGGTAGGTGTCTTGCCTACATGATATGTTTGTATACCACATGCATGCTTGGTACCTGCAAAGACCAGAAGAGGATGCCAGATCCCCTAATACTGGAATTACAGATAGTTACGAACAGCCATGTGAGTGCTAAGGATTGAACACAGGTTTCCCAGAAAAGCCAATGTTCCTAACTGCTGTGTCGTCTCTCCAGCTCCTCAATTTGTTCCTTTTCAGTGAGGAATTTTTTTTTTTAATCTGTTGGGCCAGGGGAATTCTGGTGTGACTTACTGCCACCATTAAGTTGAAAAAATAATCTTAAATTCCATTTTAACTTCTACTACAGAGCTGTAAATATAAAAAACAGAGTGGTGATAAACATAAGAACAGACATATCACACTCAGTTATAAGTCTACCATCTATGACCACCTGGTTTTTGACAAAGAAGTCAAAATTACACACAGGAAAAAAGACAGCATCTTCAACAAATGGTGCTAGTCAAACTGTATAGCTACATGTAGAAGAATGAAACTAGTTCCTTATCTCCCAGCCTTCATAAACCTTAGTTCCAAGTGAATCAAGGACCTTGACTTAAGACCTGATATCCTGAATCTGACGGAGGAGAAAGCAGGGACTATGTATGCTTCAACATACAAGCATAGCAAAGATTTTTAGGACCCTGCTAGCATAGCCATTAAAACCAACAACTGACAACTGGGACCAAATGAAACTAAAAATCTGCTGTTCAGCAAGGGACACTATAATTCAAATAAACAAACTACAATCTTTGCCAGCCATACTTCTGGCAGAGGATTAATATCTACAGTATACAAAAAAAACATAAAAAAAAAAATACTAAACACCAAGAATGCAAACACCTCAATTTAAAAATAAGGCATGGACCTAAACAGAGAGTTCTCAAAAGAAGAAAGACAAATGATTGAGGGAGATTTAAAATGATGTTCAATATTTTTAGCCATCAGGAAAGTGCAAACTAAAACTACTTTGAAATTTCATCTGTCTTCCCCCAACCCCCATAGATTGACCAAGATCAAAGAAACAGATGACAATAGATGCTGGATAGATATGAGAAAGGAGAATGTTTATTCAGTAATGTTGGGAGTGCAGACTGGTGCAGCCACTAATTCAAGCCACTAGTTCATTGTCACCTCTTATTCAGCCTAGGTTTCGGTACATATTTTGGTACTGCTAACATTCAGGATGGTGCCTTGGACTAGCAGGTTATTCATTAATGAAAGGGTCCTGAGAGAGAGAACCAGGAGGTCAGAAAGATAGGTGACAGATAACTTTGGAATTATGAGGTCTGGCATAAGCTATATCTTATACCAAGCAAGCTTATTAAAAAGTACAGTAGCCAGGTGGTGGTGATAGCAACATGACTTTAATTCCAGCACTAGAAGCAGGCACATCTCTGAGTTTGAGACCAGCTTGGTCTACAGAGTGAATTCTGGGGCAACCAGAGCTACATAGAGAAACCCTGTCTCAAAAAAAAAAAAAAAAAAAGAAGAAGAACAACATCCTATATATTATTTCTAGGGCATAAATAAGACAAACTCTGCAGAAAGTATCATACATTGGAACTAAGTTAGTGAGAAATTAATCAAACAATTTTGCACAAGGGGAACACAAGGTATTTCAAGAGTATCATAGACAGAGCATATAAGCACCCTTGGAACTCAGAACCATAGTCCTATAAGGTGGGAAGAGTTGGGTTCTCAGGATCTGAAGCCACAGCTCTTCCAAGGCCCAGACCCCAGGCCATCACCAGCTTTGCCAAGCACATTCCTGGTTTTAGAGATAGAGCTATGTCCCTTCTCTATACATCAGGTGCCCAGAGAAGCCTTAGTCAGGCCAGCCTTCGCAGACAGTTCTTTTCTCTTCAGAGGAACCCTCAAAGACATACCCCAAGGCCTGTCTCCTCAGTGACTCAGTAAATCCAGTCAAGTTGATAATGAAGATTAAACACCACAGGTTCCTAAGAATGCCATGGTAACCATTATCATGTGACCCTTCCCCAGTACTAGGCTAGTTTCCTTTCATACAACCAGAAACGTCTGCATATTGATAATTGTGACTTCTATTTGCTCTCTACACATAACCTCTGTCCTTGTTACTAAGTAAATGTAGGCAGTGGGTTAGTTTTATTAGCTAACAGTTGATATTGATATGACCCTGTTCTCTCTCAGCTATAAATATCTGCTCTGCCTACATCAATTTGAATCTTTCCCCCCTAAGGAAATTAACATTGAAACTGTAGCACAATTAATTACATCTAAATTCTACTAAACTATAAGTCAAAACAAATACAAGTACCGGGGTTATATGAGGATAAGAGAACATAGGAGAGAATTCTTTTCAGGAAAATAATGTGAAACCCTGAGCAGAGGCAGGAAGTGACTTGACTGTGAAGTTGTTGCCCAGGAGCAGGTGAGTGTTGTCACCTAACTCGTCAGGTGCTAACCTGGTACCAGACTCCTGTCTCTCCCGAGGGAGCAGGTTCTGATCTTCCCAAGTTCATGATCATAATGTAGAAATACCTTCTAAATGCCAGGATAAGAGAGGATCTATGTATCACTGATCAGTTCAAAGAAGACCTAAGGTTTATCTTCAAATTCTTACTTTCTCTCAGGTCTGAACTAGATACCGTCTGACTGCCATAAAAGATTAGTCAGGGTTGGTCGATCTAATGTGTAGATGTGAAGAGGCTCCTGAGACCTTCAGCAGTCTTCTGGATGACTCAGAAGGTTCTAGAAGGAAGCAGACCTCATGGCCACAGGATACTCTTAGTGGTTTTGTTACTACACTAAGGGGAAGACGTGCCTAGATTAAGGTGTTCATTTTCTGTGAAGAGATAATATAACCTCATTAAATAAAGTGTGTTCTTTGTATCCCTGCACTGGCTGTACAGTAGGCCTCTCCCTCATTGGTAGAGCCTGTTAAATTACCCTGTTCTCTAGTTTTACATCTTGGGAACCAGCTACCATTAGGAGCTTCTTAACACAAATTTGTCTAATAGGCAGAGCCAAGTAAAACCAAGTTATGCCAACTACTTCAGCATCTGAAGCAATTCCCAGAGAACTCACTTGTTTGGGGTGGGTAGGACATCTCAGTGAGGGTTTAGTCATTCCATTCATAAAACTGTCTATTGAAGGTATATAAAAGTCACTTTATCCTTGGAGTTAGAAAGATGGATATATGGCCCTGCTTATCCACAGTAATGTGAGCACACAGTGAGCAGTAATGTGAGCAGTGTAGAATCTTAAGAATAAAGTGGATAAAATACAGCTCAGGTGACTCATTCCCAGGTATGTACCCAAGAGAAATGAAACCAGAAACATCTGAACAAACACTTTGAGCTGCATTCTTCACAGTAGCTGCAATGTGAAAACAAGCCATATGTCCATCTGTGGTAAACGTAGACTTTCATATATGACATAGCCATACATCACAATTTGTGGTGTGATAAGACTGGATCACTAATAGATTCTGTATGTACATTATGTACATGAAGGATTCATGAAGTATTATTATAAATGAGTTCTTTAAAAGACGACATGTCTCCAGTTATAAAAAGACCAAAATAGAAAACACCATGTAAGAGACAGAAAGTAAACTAGTATTTGCATTGAGCTGTCTGGGAAGTGGGGCCAGGATGGTAAAGGATACAGGATTCCTTTTTAAAAAAATAAAAATGTAAGATTCACTGTGATGATGAGTCCACATACTTTAAATATAGAAACCCTTGGTGTACTGGACACCTGAGATGGGGAGTGCTGTGTTAGGAAAAGTATCTCAGTAAACCTGGTTACCTGAGAAAATGAGATGATAAGCAACCATTCTGCCCCACTCCCACCCCGCAGAGAGAGTGGGGGAGGGGAGCGCGAACCTGCATTGTTGAGGCAAGGCAGACACAGAGTCTGGAAACACGGAAATCTTTTCAGGAATCCTGGTAAGGTCGGTACCATTAGTAAGAATTAGTTGTGGAGCTAATTAGGACAGAGCAACTTACAGCTAAAGGAAAAGTGTGTTGCACTTGGGAGGGGGGGGGGGCTGTCCGTAGTTCAAAGGCTGACAGGCAGCTCCTCAAAGCTGGAAGAAGGTCTTACACTAGAACAGGAAATCCTGTTTGCAAATGAAAGAATTCTCCCCTATGTGAATAGGTCCGTCAAGTTCAGGCAGCTAAAGAAGTATAACAGAATTCCTTTGTTCCCTGTTTGCAATGGTTTGTGTCCTACATTCTCATGTGTTGCTGAGTCCCTCAGACATGCTCATTTTAACAAGTTTATAGTCATGACATAAAATGTTCCTTGTGTGATCCCCCAGTGACCACAGCTCTCTAGGGATATGGTCTAGGACTCTTTATTGCCACCTGCTACAACCACTGGCTTTCCTAGGAAAAGTTAACTCTCTAAAAGGTAAGGTTGGGGGCTGGTGATACACAGATGGAAACAAAGGCTGTCTAAGGTCTTTTGCCTTTGAAATCAGAAAGCAGGTCCTTAACAGAGCATCTTTGAACTTGCTGAATCTTCCCTTATAGCCACATCACCTAGAAAGCAATATCCTACGTGTGGAAAGCAATTTTGCTTTATTACATTAAGGCATTAGGCGTGTGTGGCCTGTGTCTGTCAGCACTTTCTCCTGTGGCTACAGCTGCTGTCACTGCCCAGTGACTGTCTCAGTGTCTGCGGCTCCCAGCCCGGGCTCACTGTTTGTGGCTGTCATCACCATCACATACAAGCTGTTGCCCCTGCCACCATCTTCCTGCTGCTAATGGGACTGACTGGCACCTCTCCATGCCACATCAAGGTGCAGATGTTGTCACCCTGCCAGGCTCAGAGCCATCTAACACCCTCTCCTGGCAGTATTCATTATCACTTTCCCAGAAAGGATGCCAGCTAAGACCAGCCTGGCCTGAGCTCACCAGCTTTTTGGTAGGAGTACTATGGTAGTCACCATGCTACCTGTGCAAGCTGGTAGCTGTCAGTGAGACAGCACCTAGGAACTTACAGAATCCTGCATATTTAGGAATCTACCATAGTCGCAACAGCTCTTTATTAGTTTCTGGAATGAAAAGCTATTCTGTATAGCTTCAATAGCCTCTCCTCCCAATATGTCCACTTAGGTCCCACAAGTAAGTAGTATCTCTCCTCCTTGACCACTAATTGGGAAAATTCGTGCCAACTTGGAATTATGTAACAGCAGGTGTGTTGACACATGCTTTTAATACTAGCACTCATGAGGCAAAGGTAGATGGATCACTGTGAGTTCAAAGCCAGCCTGGTCCACATAGTAAGTTCTAGGACAGCCAGAGCTATGCAGTGAGACACCATCTTGGAGGTGGGGAGTGTGTGTCACATTGATACTTTTAACAATACCTACTAGGTCTAAATTAATGGTAGGTACAATGTGAAAGAGTGGACAGACAGCCAGAAAGGGATGAATCACATGCAAAAACAAATAGGAAGTGGGTCACCATTGAACCAGAGATAGAGACAGATTTCTGGAACCCAAAAGAACATTGGACACTGTTGATAGATGGAGCACTGGGAGAAGTGTGAGCAAGTGCATGGCTTACCAACACGAGGCAAAGGGAGGAACAGTGAGAGTGACAAAGCCAGGAGAGGCGATGGGAAACCAGAGTACTGTTTCCTTCCCCTCCCAAATGTTAGAAATTCTACTTTAAAGGATCCATGTTAGGAAATACATAGAGAGCATCAGCACTCCAGAATATAGCCTCCTAATGCAAGACTGAAGGAAAACATGGCCAGACAGTTGAGATCTCAGCTGTTCTCCCAGAGAATTCCACCTTTCACACCACTCACAGTGCCCTCCCAGGCACAGGAGCACTGATCATGTTCTTCTCCTGGGGAACTAAGAACCAAAAGTGTGTCCAAGCAAAAAAGCAAATAGTAGTGAGAAACAGTGGATCCCACTCCGACAAACAGAGAAGGCTGGGCCATGAAGCAGCTCGGAGATGAACCAGTCCCAGCTGGAAAAGAAGGGTGCAGCTCTCTTGGGAAAGTCAGGGGTAGTGGGGACACCCGAAAGTAGATAATGTTACTAAGGGGCTAAAAAGAAACAAGATCTGATAAATATAAGTAGTGTAAGAAAAAGAACACTGGTTTGGAAATGTTTGGAAAGGAAAAAACTAATCACTTCATGTAAAACAAATTTTTGGAATAATTGCCTTTGAGAGGTTTGAGGATTGTTTCTGTCCATGAAGGAATAACCCTGCACCTTCCCAGCACTAACCAGTATGTGTGTCCGTGGTGACATCAGTCCTTTGGCTTCTCATGAGTCCTCATGCATGTACCTTCGCAACACTAACAAGTATGTGTGGCCATGGTGGCATCAGTCCTTTGGTTTCTCATGAATCCTCATGCACATAGGAGGCTCTGCTGTGCTTGTAGGACAGTGTGAACTGCTCACCTTTGCACAGCAAAAGGGAAATGTAGAGAGAAAGCGAGGAGTGAATGTCATGGGAGGCTGAGAGGATGGACAGGAGAACAAGGGAGAAGGGTCTGCAGCAGGGGTGGCCTCGCCTTAAACAGGGACAAGTAAGACTGGTAAGACGCCTGGGCAGTTAAATGTCAAATGACTTAAATGTTCAAGAATAGCATCTTCACACTAACCCATGACATACTAAAAGAGCTCAGTGCCTTGGCCAACCCAGATCTTCCACCTCTGTTAGGATGCTTTCTTTACATTGTCATCTTGCTTTATTTTTCTCTTATGTGAATGTGATTTGCCTGTATGTATGCCTGTGCACTATGTGTAGAGAGCCCTTAGAGGCCAGAAGAAGGTATCAGATCCTCTGGGAGTGAAATTACAAATGGTGGCAAGCCATATGTAGGTGCTAGCAATCCAATCCAGGTCATCTGCATCTCTCCAGCCAGTATTAGCATGCTTTGACTGCATATAGCAGAAACCCTGACTTGAAACTGGGCTCACTGTGCTGCCCAGACTGTCCTCACTCTCCAAGTGATGCTTCAGCCTACCTCAGTCTCGAGTGCCTGAGTACTGTCATATACCACTAGGCCTGACTAAAATGTGTATTTCAAAAATAGATATTTCCTCTCCCATAATTTGAAGCCCTGATATAGGCTGGCTTGAAGGTCTGGTAATTCACTGTCTTGTTGATGTTATTAAAGAATCAAGTGCATGGCATCTTTCTGTTCTTCCTCCTTCTGGGCATGTTGCCTTCATCCCAGAAGCTTCTTCTGTGGTCTGAGGTTAGCTGCTGAATACTCAAGTGCCACCCCTCCCCCCCAAAAAAAAATCTCACGCAAGAAGAGTGTTTCCTTTTCTGTTTTAATTTGGCCAAGAAGGAAACATTTTTTAGCAGTTCCTGAGCTGATGATGTCTTATGGCTCTTACTGATCAGAATTTTATCACATGCACACCCCAATCTATCTGCTAGGACAAATGGAAGATGCCATCTCAAAGCCAGTCTGAAACAGACTGGATTTGGTGGGAAGTCCCTGGGAACAGTGATGTCTATCTCAGCATGCCTAGAAGGTCTACACATGTTGTCTATTAATCTTATGCTCATAGCTGATTAGTGCTCGTGCCAGCAGAGCTGTTGAAAAAACTGTTGTCTGTGTTATCCTTGTACTCAATTACAGAACTAATGTAGAATAAAGAGGCCAATGGCCAGTGTCTAGTCTCTTTGTTCAGAAATTCTCCCTTGAAATACAAGCTAATGTGTCAACTCAGCATCCTCAGAGCTTCCAAAAGATTTTTTTCTTTGAGCAATCATTTGTATACAATTCATATATGCTAAAGGATCTCATTCTGTAATCTATAAATTTTTGCATACTATATAGATGCTACAGAGATAGATTCTTGTGCTGTTTACACAGTCCTGGTGTTTGGACCCAGGCCCCTGAATGTGCTAGTAGCTCTATAACCACCAGAAGTTTCTTAAGCTTTTATTACTTTATTTTCCTTCTCCATCACTTGAAGATACTTTATTTATACTCTAGGCAAATTGTGAGGTTTAAAACCTCAGTGGAAAACAGTACAGTGGATTGGAGAGGTGGCTCCATGTTTGAGACCATAGGCACTCTTCCAGAGGACCCAGATTCCAATTCTCAGCACCCACATGGTGGCTAGCAAGTCTGTACCTCCAGTTTTGGGGGATATGACACCCCTTCTGGCAACTGTGAGCACTACACAAACATACACGCAGGCAGAATACTCATAAAATAAAATCTTTTAAAAAACCATTAAGATAACAGCACATATCCAAGGAGGAGGTAATTCACTTGCCAGTCTCCTTCCTATTGTAATGTGCAGGGGGATACTATCCCTTGATTCCCTAGTTTTTGTAATTTTATAGACATCTGATATTATTGGAAAGTGAGTCAAATTAGGGGCTAGGCAAAGGAATTTAACTCTCATTGAAGATTGAATGTAGCAACAAGAAGAGAGATGAAAGCAGCAAGGATAAAGACCAAAGGGAGAAGATCCCCATGCTTTTGAGTATGTTTCTCAGTCAAAGAACAGGCTGCTCTCACTGTGTGCCCTGAGCTGGATCCTGCAGAGCCCCTCTGAAGGCGCTTCAGTGGAATGGCTTCCTCCCGGAAGGAGATCAGGGCAGCTTTATTGCTTCACTGAAACACTTTGAATTATAAAAAGAAATCAGATGATCAAAAGATGCAAGATGGTGATAAAATATGTTGTACGATTATAACTCAATAATCATTGATTTTCTAGCATTTTCTCCTGGCAGAGAGAGACAGACCATCTTAGTTGTTTACAACATCTGTTGGTTGAGAGGAGTGCCGAGTGCTGGCTTCTGCCTTCTTCTCAACCCACCAAGGCTGGTCGTCGCCAACACTTGGGCACAATTCAGAAGTATCCAGTTCTGTCCCCATCCCTCCTCCAGAGCTTTCCTGGTCCCCAGACTCAGCTTCCTGATTTCTTCACTGCATATGTTCAGATGAGAAGCTCTAGCTTCAGTCTGTAGAACAGTGCCACAGAAGAACACAACAGGGTGGCCTGACTCACCTGCTGATTCAGAATCAAGCGACTTCTTCTCAGAGTGCCTAGAACAGCAAGTAAGAAGGAGCTGGAGAGAGACCCACCTTTCCTCTGTATGCCATCAAAAGGTCCAGATGGGAATGGGATTCAGTTCTTTGAGTCACCTTTACCCTCCCTGCTGTCACCACACAATGGAGCATAGGTCCAAGCTAAGCTAAGGAGTCACAGTATTGACTAGAGAGGTACTAGCTCACCTGGAAGAGGAGGCTATCTGCATTAGTGGAATCTAGGCCGACTGGCTCTGCTGAACTTCCACAGGGCAGACTTGGGATTTTAACATGCAGTCTGATTGGCTGGAGCCTGGGACTTCTCCCATGGAAAGTGCTACTGAGTACAATAAAAGTTTTAATCTTTCATTAGTTCTAGGATATGCTAGGCACTACAGAATAAAAATATTTCCCCAGTTGCTGTACCAATCTCTGGGAACCTCCATTTACATTCCTTCTCTTTGAGAACCTCTGGGTGTAGTCAGGTATTGGGTGGGGGCTATTGGCCTCTCTGGTTTATTTTGTATCCTTTAAATTGCCTTAAACCACACTAAGTTATGTGGATAAGTTAAAAGTGTTGAGAAATCATTGATAGCACATTAACTTTATTCTCTCTGAGCTCTTCATTCGGCATCTCTTTCCAGGTCCTGGCCTCGTAGCTCACACTCACCTCTCCAGTAGGCTTCCTCTGCTTCCTGCCCTGTGGTTTTCTGCTGTACTCCATGACCCACAGACACTCATTTTCACAGATGGTGGTGTGAAGCCAAGACCTAGTAGATAGTTGGAACACAGGCAAATCGATACCCATCTGCATCTGCTTTTCCGCCATAACTAGGAGCCCTTCATGACCTGTGGGTTGTGTATGAAACAAAATCTTCCTAGGGCTTGACTGGGTCTGCATATGAGGGTGCTGAGAGACAGGATAATTGCAGCCAGCAGACTCAAAGCATTGAGCATGTATGAAGATCCATGTAAGTATACTATAAATCCAGTGTCTCATGTTCTGCCCTTATTTACCTGAGCCAGAACTGCCCACCTTTATATTTTTAAACCTTTATGCTTTCTTCTAGTCTAGACAAAAATCCACATAATCAGAAATAGAAGTTAAAGTATACAACATAAGGCCTAAATAATGAACAGGAAGATGGACCTGAGGAGATAATTTAGTTGATTATAAAGTACTTGCCTTGCAAGCCTAAGGACCTGAATTCAATCCCAGAGCCTATGTAGAAAGGCTGGCATGACGGATCATGCTTATAATTGTAGTCAAGAAGACAGAGACAGGCATATCCCTGCCCACACTCACCTGCACTCAGGAATGTGCACACAGACAGAGACACAGAATGGTTAGATAGGAAAGTGAGTTATAAGCATGCATGCACTATGGCACACATCATGTAGGAGAATGTAGATGCATGTACACATAAACATATAAAACAGGCAGTCCTTAGAGCACATGGAAAGGCCTCAGGAGTCCATAAACGCCTGGTGAGCAGGTCAAAATCCCTTTATATACCTGTGAATTTTTTTTTCTTCTCTAACAAGATACTTGTGCTTTTAGAAAATTTTCAAGTGATGTTATAGGATCTTAAATCCCTTCTCTTCGGCCCTCTCTGTTTACTCTCATTCTTGTCTTTGAAATCAAACAGCTAGGGATGAGAGAACGTAGACAAAGGCATGATAACGTAATGTGACCTTCTCAGGCCTGTTAGTGTGCCTTGCCGCCACTGCCCCCATCAGAATCCTCCATTCGGCTGACCACACCTCTCCAGCCTTTCATGCCATTTTGCTTAGCTGTCCCAGGAGAAGGAACAAATGTGAGGTGGAGCCGCAGAACCCCAGGCTCTCACTCCCTGGAAGGCTTAGGCCAAAGGAGCCCAAGGTCCTCTCTCCTTAAACAAGTCCCCAAGTCTCACTTTGCCAGGACCCTGCTTTCCGGAGACGAGGCTTGCCGTTTCTGCTTCTCCGTCATCATCCTTACATAGTTCTTGCTGTCCTTCACCCCCGGTTTCAGCTCTTAGTAAGAGACTGAAGGTTTATTCACTCTGATTTTGCTTCTCTGTAATAGCGGCTTCAGAATCTGCCAAGAACTGAACCTGGCTCCTACCTGATCTTTCAATTTCACCTGACATTACACAAGTCACTAACACCCCTCCATGGACTATCTTCTGTCTTGCACTCTTCCTTTTTTCCTCTAAGCAGGTCTCATTTCTGTCCCTGTTACTGCCCCTGCCACCACGGCTCTGTCATATCCAGAATCAAGCATCTTTCAGCTGACGTTCATGCTTCCATTCTCCTCAGCCATCTTGTGATTGAGATAGTTGGGATAATTATACACATATCTCTTCAACTAACTTTTTAGCTCAATCTTTAGGGTTTATACTCTACCTAGCTCATACTTTTTACACTTAACCAGATGGCTTCTCCTTTTGTTATCTGTCCTGGATGCTCCTGTTCCTGTGACTTATGGTCCAACCTCCATGCCTTTGTCCTACCTGGTTGAATGACTTATTCTTAAATTTCTATCCTACAAAACACATGGAAGTAAGTCCTTACTCTTCTCTAAAAGATTGACCAGTTCATTTTTCTGTTCTCTGGAGTTATTAACATATTACTTGCATCTCCCATATAATGCTTCCATATGGCCTATGGTAGGTATTTAATAAAGCAATCATCATTTGAAAGATAAGTTAGAATCTAGATGACAAATACATGTCTTGGGGAAAGTTCCTAATAACAAAGGTAAAGTCATCAATGCATATGTTATTACTAAAGGTTAGTAATTCTGAGGGCATTGAAATGCACTTATATAATCATATTGTTATCAGTATTCGTATATGTCAACCAAGAAAAAGATACAAGCCATGGTTAAGGCTAGTGCTTTTAAGATGTAGGCAATTCAATATGGAACTGACTAAGCACAGTACTACTATTGATAAAATGACATGGTCTATATGGTTGGCTCTTTAATTGAGCAGTTATTTCCCATAAACTGCAGGAGGCCTGCTTTTTGCTGACCTGTTCAAGGCAATGGAGTGGGCTGTTGTGTACCATTTCCCTCTGTGAGGCAGAAATGCCTGTTTTCTTTTCCCTCCCCATCCTGACAGTAAATGCCACCCACTTTGCATCTGTCTACCTCCACCTATGATTATGTCATCAGATGTTTGTGAATGGTTCTATTCCAGTTGGTCCTAAGGGAAAATTTTGCCCTTGTAATTGTTGTCCATGAAAGACTGTATAAACTGCTTTAGTTGGCAAAGATATATGTCATCTTTATTTGCTGTATGTTGAATTGCTGACTATTCTTTAGATGCAGTGGTCATTTTTCAATTCTTTAATTTATTCATGGGTCAAAAAGAAAAAACTTACTGAATATTTTTAACAAAATAACATAAGGTTTAGATAATTTTTTATTACACTCAGTAAAAATGCAAATGTGTGTGGCTTATTTGCAAATGCAGGCATTAATAACTGATATTTAAGTAGGCTAGATTAGCAATTTTACTGATATATTTCAGAGATTTTTTTCCAATAATTTGCACACTCAAAATCAATTTGAATACAACATGTAAATTGAATTTAATTTTTGATATAAAATTGTAGTTATCAGCTTGAACCATTAAATTTACTGTTTAATATATGCTTTCCAGCTCACTTGGTAGAATTTCATTGCGCCTTATCTATATAAATTTAATTAGGCTTGATATCATCAGTATATTATAGAACTAATTAAAGATTTAGATAAGTGCTGAGGGGACTTATTGAGAACTCCATAGAGTTCCATTTGGAAAGTGAGATATTCCTCCTCTAGTCATTGTGGGCAGAGGGAACAGCAAGAAGTAGCTCTGCGCTATTTCTGAAAAAGTATTTAACTGGATTTAATGGACTTATTCTATTCTTTGAAGAGCTTTTTAATTACTCTGTATCTGTGTGTAGTCCAACAACAGCTTCAGTCTTTATTTGAAGGCTTTAAAAGCCGCATCCCCCTTTCTCCCTTGAGCCAGCTATCTGTGGGCATGCATGAGCATGTGTGTTTGAGTGTGCATATGCAGATGCAAGTGTATACATATACTAGCAGAATAGTGCACCAGATTATGACCTCAGAGTCCATGGTGGTATTTACTGAGAAGTACTCACAAATAGACTAAAACAGAGAAATCAGAGTGCACCTGCCACAAACATGCTGGGGAAGAAGAACAGATAAGCACCCAGCCCAACCCTGAAAAGGAGATGAGAAACCCTGGCAAATCTTAGATGCCCACTTATTGATTCTGCTATTCTGGGTGAATCATTTTGTAGAAACCACTTTTGAATTCCCCTATATCTGCATCTCTGCAATAGAGTCGAAAGCAGATTAGTTTAAAAGACTGTGATTTCCACTAAGTGCTTTGTGTCTTCATTACAAAGCATAATAAAGCTTTTTATTACAATGAAGCTGCCATTACCTCCAATTGAATAGACACTGAAATAAAGCTGTATCACCCACATTTCCCGGCACACTCTGTGCTGTGTTCTTGTCAAAGCTCTGTGTGTGTGTGTGTGTGTGTGTGTGTGTGTGTGTGTGTATGCATGTAACAACTGAGTGACACAATGCATACTAGAAAAATAAAGTCAAAGAACAAATAACAAATGGGGACTGTCTGCAACCTGGCACACTGTCATTTAGTACAGAGGCCCCGAGGAATCCAGGGAAGCAGATAAATTGCTGTGAGCCAGTGTGGTATAATGGAAGGGCACAGGCTTCAGGCTCAAGATGCAGATTTAAGTCCAACCTCGTGCTGATGAGCGTGTGACCCAGGGCCTCATCTCTTCATAGCTCTCTGCATAAATTGCATTTCCTGGAACATGGAAATACTATTAATAATGTTGCCCCTTCTTCCTTCCCCTGCCCTCCCATGGATTACAACAGTTTTTAGATACCATCAAGTGTAGTACATTTAGTTTCCCAGAAATGGAAACTGAGGTACAATGGGATTGAACAGCGAGATCACAATCCCCAATTAGTAGTAAAACAAGGACTGGAAGAGACACAACAGGAATGTCACAGTGTCTGCACCGCCACATGGACATCCTGGCTATACTTGCTGGGAGTTTGTCCCCTCAGCGACTGTTCTGAACACATTCCACACAGTTTTCCTGCCCAAGTGGTTTACAAACATTCACGCACACCCAGCCTAAGGTGCTCTGTAGAAACATTTGGGTCAGAAACTAATGTTTGTTTCACCACATTTGAAATGTTTCTCTCTGGAAACATTAGAGATGAATGCCAGTAAACCAGACTTCCAACAGAAATGTCAGTCTGAAGTGAGGGTACATTCAGAGAACATTCAAGGAGCAACTGTCTGCTGATGACCCATAAAAGACATGGGGTGTCACCCAGCATCACCTTCAATTTTGGTGTTCTTTGACTTAAACCTTTAAAAGCTGTAGTAAATGGTGCTGTGGTCTTCAGTGGGTGAGTCTTCTCCAGGGAGGAATTTCATCTTCGCAGAGAAGGAAGTGGGAGCATAGCATGCAGGAAGCAGGCCAGATCTGTGTCACTGAAGGGGAGAGGCAGAGGTTCCTTTGTTGTGTCCTTCTCATACTCCCCTCCATGACTCCTGTAGTGATGGTGTGTAAGACTGATCTAATCATGGAGCCTTGTCTCATCATGGTACCAGCAACTTGAAGTCTAGGCAGAGTAGGTCAAATCCTAACTCTATTTCTGACCCATGGATAATTCTGAATAACTCATCCTGCCACTGGACGGAGCAGGATGGAAAAGAGACTAAAGCGAGTGTGGTCAGTGTTTGCTCTGGACTCCTTGTCTCCACTTTCCCTGTAGCTTTCCTCCCTGACATAGAAGTCATGAGAGCAATGTGTGTATGACACAGAGGTGACAAAGAGTGACATAGTTCCTGTCATTGACTATAACATGTAGTCCACTACACAATGGACCACGGTAGTGACTGATAACATTCTGTATATTTTCTTAAAGCATTTGAAATTGAGACTCTGACTGTAAAGGCTGCAAGCATAAAGGAAATTAGACAAACAGTTCCAGCTCTGACCTTTGGTTCAGACCTTTCTTTTCCTTTTAGGGATCAACAAATATTTTCTTTAAAAATCTGTATCCTTGATACTGGAGAGAATACAGCAGTTAAGAGTATATACTGCTCTTGCAGGGGTCTGGGTTTCCAGTAACATCAAACAGCTCACAACCACCTATAATTTCAGTTCCAGGCAGTTCTATGCCCTCTTTTGGCCTCTGCAAGCACTGGAACGTCCATAGTGTACATATACATGCAATCAAAGACATAGGCATGTACATTTTTAACTGTTTAAGTCTATAGCCTCTGAGATCTCAGGCAGCCCTGTCCTCCATCTTCCTGCTACTGTAGCCTCAATGCAACTATAAAGACTTGACTAGTCCTGCCTATAAGTGAGGATCCACAGTTTATCTGTGCAAATGGCTAGTAGCTACAAGAAGTAACTAACAGTGGCACCACACTCACACTGTAGCAGCCACCAGCCTCCTTACTACATCCTTGGTAGGTGCGTGCACTTCCATCTGACCCTACGGCGTCCCACAGGGTTGCCACAAAGGAGACCTCAGAGCTTCTCCTGGTATGTAAGTGGGTTTGTCTCCTCAGTTTTGATTCCTGTTCCTTGTAGTCCAGCTCAAATAGTTTAAGTAGAATGCTCTACGTAGTAGGGCTAGCATGTTGTTTTGTAATCAAAATTTAATCTTGAAAGAGAAAATTCAGTCTCAGTGCTGGTTTTTACCAGGTGACCTTCGGCCGGTCCCTGGCCTGTATGAGCCTTTGCTAAGTCAGGTGTGCCTATAAAGAGTACCACAGGAGTGACTGTCAGATGCTAATTGCTCCCCTTAATTAATGTCCTTCTTAATAACGAACATTAACACAATCATTAGTGAATCCTTGGCTCAATTATGTTTCTATTACTCTGTAATTATACACACAGAACTGTCGCAATTCACACCCATTTTTCTAATAAGGGCTAGCCATTATTTGTTACTATAAAGTTTTCTTGAGAACAGTATTTCTTGAGAACAGTGCAAAAGGGTAGCAGTCACTTAACCTATGGAAGTGTGGAGTCCTGAGAAATGGCTTTCGTGCATTTCAGGGGCACTTAGTGAAAGTGTTTCCACATCTGTCAGTTTGGGAGATCTTTGCTGCAATTACCAGAGGGAAGCTCTGAACTGCAGCCAATGTCCTGATTAATGGGTAAATGCTCGCAGCGGTATTGGCTGTGGACTAATGTCTTCTGTGTACTTAAGTCAGGGTTGTAGTTCATAAAATTTGCATTTTTGTAATAGCTTTATTGAGTAATAATTTACATGCCATAAATATTAACCCTTTTAAAGTGTGCAATTCCCTGGTTTTTAGTGTAGCTAGAGTTGTATAGCCTTCATCACTGGCTAATTTTAGAATATTTTCATTGCCCCACAAAGAAACCCTGTATCCATTAGCAATCACTCCTCATTCCTCTGCAAGTCCTACCCCTGGCAACCACTAATTACTTTCTGTTTCCTCTGGACATATCATATAAATGGAATTATGCAATAAGTAGTCTTTTACAGCTAGCTTCTTTCAATTAGCATTGCACTTTCAAAGTTCAAAACATTAGCATTTCTTAAAGTTACAGTATGAAACTGACAGTTAAAATATGTATCCAGGGACCCACCCCAACCCCTGACCTTTCCCTTTCCTTTCTGTTTTCTGTTTTGTTTATCTGAGAGGGAAGAGCATAGGGAGTAAGAAGCTAATGTGGGTTTTGTTCTTATTTTAGATTTTGCAGAGTTGGAGATTAGATCACGGCCTCATGTGTGCTAGGCAAGCATTCTAACCTGAGTGATACCCCAGCTGTGTGTGTGTGTGTGTGTGTGTGTGTGTGTGTGTGTGTGT